>NW_027675576.1:0-122500 GCF_965601325.2 Salmo salar | reverse complement strand
AGGTCAGTTAGGATCACCACTTTATTTTAAGAATGTGAAATGTCAGAATAATAGTAGAGAAAATGATTAATTTCAGCTTTTATTTCTTTCATCACATTCCCAGTGGGTCAGAAGTTTACATACACTCAATTAGTATTTGGTAGCATTGCCTTTAAATGGTTTAACTTGGGTTAAACGTTTCAGGTAGCCTTCCACAAGCTTCCCACAATAAGTTGGGTGAATTTTGGCCCATTCCTCCTGACAGAGCTGGTGTAACTGAGTCAGGTTTGTAGGCCTCTTGCTCGCACACGCTTTTTCAGTTCTGCCCACAAATTTCCTATAGGATTGAGGTCAGGGCTTTGTGATGGCCACTCCAATACCTTGACTTTGTTGTCCTTAAGCCATTTTGCCACAACTTTGGAAGTATCGTTGGGGTCATTGTCCATTTGGAAGACCCATTTGTGACCAAGCTTTAACTTCCTGACTGATGTCTTGAGATGTTGCATCAATATATCCACATAATTCTCCTCCCTCATGATGCCATCTATTTTGTGAAGTGCACCAGTCCCTCCTGCAGCAAAACACCCCCACAACATGATGCTGCCACCCCCGGGCTTCACGTTTGGGATGGTGTTCTTTGGCTTGCAAGCCTCCCCCTTTTTCCTCCAAACATAACGATGGTCATTATGGCCAAACAGTTCTTGTATTGTTTAATCTGACCAGAGGACATTTCTCCAAAATGTACGATCTTTGTCCCCATGTGCAGTTGCAAACTGTAGTCTGGCTTTTTTTATGGTGGTTTAGGAGCAGTGGCTTCATCCTTGCTGAGCAACCTTTCAGATTATGTCGATATAGGACTCGTTTTACTGTGGATATAGATACTTTTGTACCTGTTTCCTCCAACATCTTCACAAGGTCCTTTGCTGTTGTTGTGGGATTGATTTGCACCAAAGTAAGTTAATCTCTAGGAGACAGAACGCGACTCCTTCCTGAGCGGAATGGCGGCTGAGTGGTCCCATAGTGTTTAGACTTGCGTACTATTGTTTGAACAGATGGAAATTGTTTGGAAATTGTTCCCAAGGATGAACCATACTTGTGGAGGTCTACAATTTTTTTTCTGAGATCTTGGCTGATTTCTTTTCATTTTCCCATGATGTCAAGCAAAGAGGCACTGAGTTTGAAGGTAGGCCTTGAAATACATCCAAATTATGTCAATTAGCCTACCAGATGTTTCTAAAGCCATAACATAAAAAAATCATGAATAAATCATGAATCAGAATGAGTGAGAAAGTTACAGAGGCCACAAAAAAACATGCTAACCTCTCACCATTACCAATAACAGAGGCTACAACAAAACATGCTAACCTCTCACCATTACCAATAACAGAGGCTACAACAAAACATGCTAACCTCTCACCATTACCAATAACAGAGGATACAACAAAACATGCTAACCTCTCACCATTACCAATAGAGGCTACAACAAAACATGCTAACCTCTCACCATTACCAATAACAGAGGATACAACAAAACATGCTAACCTCTCACCATTACCAATAACAGAGGATACAACAAAACATGCTAACCTCTCACCATTACCAATAACAGAGGCTACAACAAAACATGCTAACCTCTCACCATTACCAATAACAGAGGATACAACAAAACATGCTAACCTCTCACCATTACCAATAACAGAGGATACAACAAAACATGCTAACCTCTCACCATTACCAATAACAGAGGCTACAACAAAACATGCTAACCTCTTACCATTACCAATAACAGAGGATACAACAAAACAGCTAACCTCTCACCATTACCAATAACAGAGGCTACAACAAAACATGCTAACCTCTCACCATTACCAATAACAGAGGCTACAACAAAACATGCTAACCTCTCACCATTACCAATAACAGAGGCTACAACAAAACATGCTAACCTCTCACCTTTAACCTCAAATAAAAGGTGACATTCTGTACTGTCACCTGATATGAAACATTCTATCTGAAATCCAAAATGTTGGAGGATAGCACCACATTTAAAACTGTAAACTTCACTGTCCAAACACATTTGGTGTGGACTTTGTGTGTCTGGTAAACACATGTGGATCTGGTGAACAGTTATCACTTGTTGACCAACTACAGGAATACTGACCTCAGAGTCTTCAGTTTACAGTGGGGATTCCCCAGTCCAGCAGAGAGCAGCTTCACTCCTGAATCCTTCAGGTCATTGTTACTCAGGTCCAGCTCTCTCAGGTGTGAGGGGTTTGAACTGAGAACTGAGGCCAACACTTTACAGGATGTGTCTGTGAGTTTACAGCCAGTGAGTCTGCCAACACAGAAGAAACACAATGACAGACAGGTTGTATTAAAATGATACGCTTAGCTTTCTCTGCTTACACTGTTACCCGTTTACAAATAATGTGTTGGGTTTGACCACAGAGCTGAGACCAGAGGAGCACAGCCTTCCTCTGTGACTAGACAGCCTGACAGCCTGCAAAGAGTCAAATCATATTAAAATCACACTGCTATTCTCTGGTGGTGAAAATAGTGGCAGTATATTTCTTCAACATATTCAGATACATCAGTGTCCTGAAACCTGCCATATCTACTCATAAATTAAAGTATCATATTATAAATTACAAATTATCAAAGTTTTTCCTGCAGATAGAAACATGTATAGTACAAATATTTGAGTAGACTGACCAGACCAGTTTAAAAGCAGTATCAGTCAAAAGACAGACAGTGAGGTATCAGATTTAGATTGTATTGAGTATACAGTCCACACCATATCTATTTTGACAGTGAAGATAACATTTTAAATGTGGTTCTGTACTCCAACATTTTGGATTTCAGATCAAATGTTTCATATGAGGTGACAGTATATAATCCTCCTGTGAATGATAGTTTTTGCCTGCCTCACTAATGATGCCTTTTGCCGTTTCCCTGCCTGTACTGTTGCCTTTTTGGACCCCCTGTGTATGACCTTCTGCCTGCCCCTGGACCCAGCTACCTGCCTCCTCCTGTGGTCCTTTACAATAAACACCTGCTGAGCCCTGCGCTTGAAACCAGCTCTCTGTCTCCCATCGTGTTCATTACAGATGGTGACTGGAGTCATTTTATTTACAAGTGAGTAGATAACATGTTTCTAAACACTACTAAAAACATCCTGATGATGCCATGATTAAGAAAAATCATGAATGAATCATGAATAATAGTGAGAAAGTTACAGAAGCTACAACAAAACATGCTAACCTCTCACCATTACCAATAACAGAGGCTACAACAAAACATGCTAACCTCTCACCATTACCAATAACAGAGGCTACAACAACACATGCTAACCTCTCACCATTACCAATAACAGAGACTACAACAAAACATGCTAACCTCTCACCATTACCAATAACA
The DNA here is from genome assembly GCF_965601325.2 of Salmo salar. NCBI lineage: Eukaryota > Metazoa > Chordata > Actinopteri > Salmoniformes > Salmonidae > Salmo > Salmo salar. Next base: position 119,104 of record NW_027675576.1, on the reverse strand, counting down.
GAGGTTACAACAAAACATGCTAACCTCTCACCATTACCAACAACAGAGGCTACAACAAAACATGCTAACCCCTCACCATTACCAACAACAGAGGCTACAACAAAACATGCTAACCTCTCACCATTACCAATAACAGAGGTTACAACAAAACATGCTAACCTCTCACCATTACCAACAACAGAGGCTACAACAAAACATGCTAACCCCTCACCATTACCAACAACAGAGGCTACAACAAAACATGCTAACCTCTCACCATTACCAATAACAGAGACTACAACAAAACATGCTAACCTCTCACCATTACCAATAACAGAGGCTACAACAAAACATGCTAACCCCTCACCATTACCAATAACAGAGGATACAACAAAACATGCTAACCTCTCACCATTACCAATAACAGAGGCTACAACAAAACATGCTAACCTCTCACCATTACCAATGTATTTATTTATAAGCACCTCACATTGTGGTTACTCACTACTTGGTAGATATTCCCTCAGCGAAGTATGGCAGTTCCATGCAGGTTTCCTCACCAAGTCCAAGGCAGCACAGCTACCCATGCAGACAGTACTCCTTAGTAACCGATATCCCCATGGCAACACGAACTCGTTAAGCTTCCCAAGCAATTATCTCCCGGTGTCACACGATGCTAGGCTAACGTCTAGGCTGGCTAATACCTCCACAACGAGACGGTAGCTTCAGTCTTTACTAAGTTTTAGCTAAATTATAACAACTCTTTTATTAAATAAAACATGTATTTCCCTTCATGTCTTAGTAGCTATGGGTTTTGTTGTAGTTCTGTCGTCTTCTTTTATAATTTTTCTTCACCAACTGTCCTGAGGTAAAACGTCCATCCTTTCATCAACGTCTTTTTTCCTCCCGTTAACCAGGTCAACTCCCATTGGCCACAACTTAACAAGCGACCTTATTGGTCAAAACGTAAACTTCAAAGTAAAACAAACTATTCACTTATACATTAAATAAATATTTCTTCAAAAAGCATAATGCATTAACAACATTACAGTTTAGGAGAAATTCAATCATCTTTTAAATATAATACCAATTAATTATAACAAATAAACTCAATACTTGGTTCAAACAAGGGTATTACACAAACATACAGTCAATAATACAGTAGAAAATAAGTCTATATACAATGTGAGCAAATGAGGTGATATAAGGGAGGTAAAGGCAAAAAAAGGCCATGGTGGCAAAGTAAATACAATATAGCAAGTAAAACACTGGAATGGTAGACATGCAGTGGAAGAAAGTGCAAAGTAGAAATAGAAATAATGGGGTGCAAAGGAGCTAAATAAATAAATACAGTAGGGGAAGAAGTAGTTGGGCTAAATTATAGATGGGATATGTACAGGTGCAGTAATCTGTGAGCTGCTCTGACAGCTGGTGCTTAAAGCTAGTGAGGGAGATAAGTGTTTCCAGTTTTAGAGATTTTTGTAGTTCGTTCCAGTCATTGGCAGCAGAGAACTGGAAGAAGAGGCGGCCAAAGGAGGAATTGGCTTTGGGGGTGACCAGTGAGATATACCTGCTGGAGCGCGTGCTACAGGTGGGTGCTGCTATGGTGACCAGTGAGCTGAGATAAGGGGGGACTTTACCTAGCAGGGTCTTGTAGATGACCTGGAGCTAGTGGGTTTGGCGACGAGTATGAAGCGAGGGCTAGACAACGAGAGGGTACAGGTCGCAGTGGTGGGTAGTACAGTGGGGGAAAAAAAGTATTTGATCCCCTGCTGATTTTGTACGTTTGCACCCTGACAAAGAAATGATCAGTCTCTAATTTTAATGGTAGGTTTATTTGAACAGTGAGAGACAGAATAACAGCAAAAAAATCAAGAAAAACGCATGTCGAAAATATTATACAATTATTTGCATTTTAATGAGGGAAATAAGTATTTGACCCCTCTGCAAAACATGACTTAGTACTTGGTGGCAAAACCCTTGTTGGCAATCAGAGGTCAGACGTTTCTTGTAGTTGGCCACCAGGTTTGCACACATCTCAGGAGGGATTTTGTCCCACTCCTCTTTGCAGATCTTCTCCAAGTCATTAAGGTTTCAAGGCTGAAGTTTGGCAACTCAAACCTTCAGCTCCCTCCACAGATTTTCTATGGGATTAAGGTCTGGAGATTGGCTAGGCCACTCCAGGACCTTAATGTGCTTCTTCTTGAGCCACTCCTTTGTTGCCTTGGCCGTGTGTTTTGGGTCATTGTCATGCTGGAATACCCATCCACAACCCATTTTCAATGCCCTGGCTGAGGGAAGGAGGTTCTCACCCAAGATTTGACGATACATGGCCCCGTCTATCGTCCCTTTGATGCAGTGAAGTTGTCCTGTCCCTTAGCAGAAAAACACCCCCAAAGCATAATGTTTCCACCTCCATGTTTGACGGTGGAGATGGTGTTCTTGGGGTCATAGGCAGCAATCCTCCTCCTCCAAACACGGCGAGTTGAGTTGATGTCAAAGAGCTCCATTTTGGTCTCATCTGACCACAACATTTTCACCCAGTTGTCCTCTGAATCATTCAGATGTTCATTGGCAAACTTCAGACGGGCATGTATATGTATTCTTGAGCAGGGGGACCTTGCGGGCGCTGCAGGATTTCAGTCCTTCATGGCGTAGTGTGTTACCAATTGTTTTCTTGGTGACTATGGTCCCAGCTGCCTTGAGATCATTGACAAGATCCTCCCGTGGAGTTCTGGGCTGATTCCTCACCGTTTTCATGATCATTGCAACTCCACGAGGTGAGATCTTGCATGGAGCCCCAGGCCGAGGGATATTGACAGTTCTTTTGTGTTTCTTCCATTTGCGAATAATCACACCAAATGTTGTCACCTTCTCACCAAGCCGCTTGGCGATGGTCGTGTAGCCCATTCCAGCCTTGTGTAGGTCTACAATCTTGTCCCTGACATCCTTGGAGAGCTCTTTGGTCTTGGCCATGGTGGAGAGTTTGGAATCTGATTGATTGATTGCTTCTGTGGACAGGTATCTTTTTTACAGGTAACAAGTTGCGGTTAGGAGCACTCCCTTTAAGAGTGTGCTCCTAATCTCAGCTCGTTACCTGTATAAAAGACACCTGGGAGCCAGAAATCTTTCTGATTGAGACGGGGTCAAATACTTATTTCCCTCGTTAAAATGCAAATCAATTTATAACATTTCTGACATGAGTTTTTTTGGATGTTTTGGTTGTTATTCTGTCTCTCACTGTTCAAATAAACCTACCATTAAAATTATAGACTGATCCTTTCTTTGTCAGTGGGCAAACGTACAAAATCAGCAGGGGATCAAATACTTTTTTCCCCCACTGTATATGGGGCTTTGGTGACAAAACGGATGGCACTGTGATAGACTGCATCCAATTTATTGAGTAGGGTATTGGAGGCTATTTTGTAAATGACATCGCCGAAGTCGAGGATCGGTAGGATGGTCAGTTTTATAAGGGTATGTTTGGCAGCATGAGTGAAGGATGCTATGTTGCAAAATAGGAAGCCAATTCTAGATTTAACTTTGGATTGGAGATGCTTATAGTGAGTCTGGAAGGAGAGTTTATAGTCTAACCAGACACCTAGGTATTTGTAGTTGTCCACATATTCTAAGTCAGAACCGTCCAGAGTAGTGATGCTGGACAGGCGGGCAGGTGCAGGCAGCGATCGGTTGAAGAGCATGCATTTAGTTTTACTTGTATTTAAGAGCAGTTGGAGGCCACGGAAGGAGAGTTGTATGGCATTGAAGCTCGTCTGGTTAGTTAGTTAACACAGTGTCCAAAGAAGGGCCAGAAGTATACAGAATAACACCAATAACAAAGGGGGTCTGATCTTTGTGCCTCTGTAACTTTCTCATTTATCATTATTCACGATTCATTCCTGATTATTCATAATCATGGTAGCATCCACATGAATGTAGAAGTGTTCAGAAACATCTTCTATTCTTACTGACAATACAAGTGAAGTGACTCCAAAATGACAGGACATTATTCACCGTTCAGTTTCTATTAGGAAAAACATCATCCAAAACACAACCAAAACAAACTGAAAAATGAATTCAACAAGTTAGTAGAATCAAAAGCTTGATGTAATCACTGCAGGCATGGAATATGGTACAACTACTAAACTTATGACTACTTTAATACAATATAAGTAAATTTGTCCAAATAATTAAGACTTCTTCAAATGGGAGAACTACGTACAGAAAGTGCTTTAATTTCTAAACGGTAAAACAGATATGTATGAAAATACCGTCAAATAAAAGGTGACATTCTGTAAGGTCACCTAATATGAAACATCTCAAATCCAAAATGCTGGAGGATAGCACCAAATGTAAAACTGTAAGCTTCACTGTCCAAACACATATGGTGTGGACTATGTGTGTCTGGTAAACACATATGGATCTGGTGAACAGTTATCACTTGTTGACCAACTACAGGAATACTGACCTCAGAGTCTCCAGTTTACAGTGGGGATTCCCCAGTCCAGCAGAGACCAGCTTCACTCCTGAATCCTTCAGGTCATTGTTACTCAGGTCCAGCTCTCTCAGGTGTGAGGGGTTTGACCTCAGAGCGGAGGCCAGAGAAGCACAGCCTTCCTCTGTGACTAGACAGCCTGACAGCCTGCAAAGAGTCAAATCATATTAAAATCACACTGCTATTCTTTGGTGGTGAAAATAGTGGCAGTATATTTCTTCAACATATTCAGATACATCAGTGTCCTGAAACCTTCCATATCTATTCGTAAATTAATGTATCATCATTAAAAATGACAAATGATCAAAGTATTGCCTGCAGATAGAAACATGTATAGTACAAATATTTGAGTAGACTGACCAGACCAGTTTAAAAGCAGTATCAGTCAAAAGACAGACAGTGAGGTATCAGATTTAGATTGTATTGAGTATACAGTCCACACCATATCTATTTTGACAGTGAAGCTAACATTTTAAATGTGGCTCTATACTCCAACATTTTGGATTTCAGATCAAATGTTTCATATGAGGTTACAGTATATAATGTCACCTTTTATTTGAGGGTATTTTAATACATACAGTTGAAGTCAGAAGTTTACATATACCTTAGCCAAATGCATTTAAACTCAATTTTTACAATTCCTGACATTTAATCCTAGTAAAAATCCCCTGTCTTAGGTCAGTTAGGATCACCACTTTATTTTAAGAATGTGAAATGTCAGAATAATAGTAGAGAAAATGATTAATTTCAGCTTTTATTTCTTTCATCACATTCCCAGTGGGTCAGAAGTTTACATACACTCAATTAGTATTTGGTAGCATTGCCTTTAAATGGTTTAACTTGGGTTAAACGTTTCGGGTAGCCTTCTACAAGCTTCCCACAATAAGTTGGGTGAATTTTGGCCCATTCCTCCTGACAGAGCTGGTGTAACTGAGTCAGGTTTGTAGGCCTCTTGCTCGCACACGCTTTTTCAGTTCTGCCCACAAATTTTCTATAGGATTGAGGTCAAGGTTTTGTGATGGCCACTCCAATACCTTGACTTTGTTGTCCTTAATCCATTTTGCCACAACTTTGGAAGTATGCTTGGGGTCATTGTCCATTTGGAAGACCCATTTGTGACCAAGCTTTAACTTCCTGACTGATGTCTCGAGATGTTACTTCAATATATCCACAATTTTCCTGCCTCATGATGCCATCTATTTTGTGAAGTGCGCCAGTCCCTCCTGCAGCAAAGCACCCCCACAACATGATGCTGCCACCGCCGTGCTTGACAGTTGGGATGGTATGATGGCTGTGTGGTCCCATGGTGTTTAGACTTGCGTACTATTGATTGAACGTGTTACCTTCAGGCGTTTGGAAATTGCTCCCAAGGATGAAGCAGACTTGTGGAGGTCTACAATTTTTTTTCTGAGATTTTGGCTGATTCCTTTTCATTTTCCCATGATGTCAAGCAAAGAGGCACTGAGTTTGAAGGTAGGCCTTGAAATACATCCAAATTATGTCAATTAGTCTACCAGATGCTTCTAAAGCCATGACATAATTTTCTGGAATTTTCCAAGCTGTTTAAAGGCACAGTCAACTTAGTGTATGTAAACTTCTGACCCACTGGAATTGTGATACAGTGAATTATAAGTGAAATAATCTGTCTGTAATCAATTGTTTCAAAAATTACTTGTGTCATGCACAAAGTAGATGTCCTAACCGACTTGCCAAAACTATAGTTTGTTAACAAGAAATTTGTGGAGAGGTTCAAAAACACGTTTTAATGACTCCAACCTAAGTGTATGTACACTTCCGACTTCAACTGTATGTGATTGACGATTAAAAATTAAATTCTGATGATGCCATGATTAAGAAAAATCATGAATGAATCATGAATCAGAATGAGTGAGAAAGTTACAGAGGCCACAACAGAACATGCTAACCTCTCACCATTACCAGTAACAGAGGCTACAACAAAACATGCTAACCTCTCACCATTACCAATAACAGAGGCTACAACAGAACATGCTAACCTCTCACCATTAGCAATAACAGAGGCTACAACAAAACATGCTAACCTCTCACCATTACCAATAACAGAGACTACAACAAAACATGCTAACCTCTCACCATTACCAATAACAGAGGCTACAACAAAACATGCTAACCTCTCACCATTACCAATAACAGAGGCTACAACAAAACATGCTAACCTCACACCATTACCAATAACAGAGGCTACAACAAAACATGCTAACCTCTCACCATTACCAATAACAGAGGATACAACAAAACATGCTAACCTCTCACCATTACCAATAACAGAGGCTACAGCAAAACATGCTAACCTCTCACCATTACCAATAACAGAGGATACAACAAAACAGCTAACCTCTCACCATTACCAATAACAGAGGCTACAACAAAACATGCTAACCTCTCACCATTACCAATAACAGATACTACAACAAAACATGCTAACCTCTCACCATTACCAATAACAGAGGCTACAACAAAACATGCTAACCTCTCACCATTACCAATAACAGAGGCTACAACAAAACATGCTAACCTCTCACCATTACCAATAACAGAGGCTACAACAAAACATGCTAACCTCTCACCATTACCAATAACAGAGGCTACAACAAAACATGCTAATCTCTCACCATTACCAATAACAGAGGATACAACAAAACATGCTAACCTCTCACCATTACCAATAACAGAGGCTACAACAAAACATACTAACCTCTCACCATTACCAATAACAGAGGCTACAACAAAACATGCTAACCTCTCACCATTACCAATAACAGAGGATACAACAAAACATGCTAACCTCTCACCATTACCAATAACAGAGGCTACAACAAAACATGATAACCTCTCAACATTACCAATAACAGAGGCTACAACAAAACATGCTAACCTCTCACCATTACCAATACCAGAGGCTACAACAAAACATGCTAACCTCTCACCATTACCAATACCAGAGGGGGTTTGATCTTTGTTAGTAGAATCACAAGCTTGATGTAATCACTGCAGGTGTCAGGAATCCCGCTTCCTGAGTCTGTTTCTGCCTGAGCTGACTGTTTTCTGTTTGGAGTGTGTCTAAGGTTTCTGAACGCACCCTGTCTGGTTGCCAGGCGACGAAGTTAGGCGGGAGATCTAGTGATTACCCTACACCTGCATCTCATCAACCTTCTGCACACCTGGTCCTGATCATCACCTCTTCATAAGCCCTGAGCTGACATCTATTCCCTGCTGGATCGTTAGCAACGAACAGCCTCATGTTTCCTGAGCTAGTCTTGTTGTTTTGTTCTTGTTACTGGTTACTCCCCCCCCGTTTACTCTGTCTACAGTCATCCTCCCGGAACATTCAACTCCCTTGACTGGCCGTCGGTGGATACAGTGACGTCATTGAATCCACCCATCTACTCTCATCAACTCACCTCCGCTTCGTCTCCTGGATCACTCAAATTACACATCAAGACTACCAATAAATACTCACCTTCATTTTACTCACCTGGTCTGCTTCTGGGTTCTGTCTTAGAGAAACGTGACAGCAGGCATGGAATATGGGACAACATGCTAAACTTATGACTACTTTAATACACTGTAAGTAATATGTCCGAATAATTACGACTTTTTCAAATGGGAGAACTACATGCATAAAGTACTTTCATATCTGATAATACTGACCTCAGAGTCAACAGTTTACAGTGGGGATTATCCAGTCCAGCAGAGAGCAGCTTCACTCCTGAATCCTTCAGGTCATTGTTACTCAGGTCCAGCTCTCTCAGGTGTGAGGGGTTTGAACTGAGAACTGAGGCCAACACTTTACAGGATGTGTCTGTGAGTTTACAGCCAGTGAGTCTGCCAACACAGAAGAAATACAATGACAGACAGGTTGTATTAAAATGATACGCTTAGCTTTCTCTGTTTACGCTGTTACCCATTTACAAATAATGTGTTGGGTTTGACCTCAGAGCTGAGACCAGAGAAGCACAGCCTTCCTCTGTGACTCCACAGCCTGACAAAGAGATCATGACTTCAAACACATTGTTAATTTAGTGTAGAAGGACAATGGAAGATGCATTTGGTTAATTCTCCCAAACAACATATAGATTCTTCTTCTGTCTCCTAGAGTTGTATGGTCATATTGTTATACTAATGTGAAAATCAATGCATTTATTCAATGTTTTCAATATAATATTAAACACATATTATAATGCATATTTTTCTTTAACCTGAATATTTCTTCCTGATGATTAGTTTTTATATGTCATTTTATGTACTCACAGAACAGCTCTGGAGGCTTTGACCACTGGCAGCAGCCTCAGAAGACCTTCCTCTGATCTGGAGTATTTCTTCAGGTCAAACACATCCAGCTCCTTTTCTGAAGTCAGCAACACAAAGACCAGAGCTGACCACTGTGCAGGTGACAGGTTGGGTTTTGAGAGACTTCCTGAGCTCAGGTAGCTTTGGATCTCCTCCACTAGAGAATGGTCATTCAGTTCATTCAGACAGTGGAACAGATTGATGCTCCTCTCTGGAGAGGGATTCTCCCTGATCTTCTCCTTGATGTACTTGACTGTTTCTTCATGGCTCTGTGAGCTGCTTCTTGTCTTTGTCAGTAGACCTCGTAAGTACTTCTGATTGGACTCCAGTGAGAGGCCCAGAAGGAAGCGGAGGAAAAGGTCCAGGTTTCCCGTCTCACTTTGTAAGGCTTTATCCACAGCACTCTTGTAGAAAGTAACTTCAGGTTCGTCTTTTGTTTTCGGTTTGTCCATTAGATTCTCATTGTTGTTGATGAATGAGAGGAACACATACACAGCAGCCAGAAACTCCTGAATGCTCAGATGAACAAAGCAGTACACCTTGTCCTGGTACAGCCCACAATCCTCTTTAAAGAGCTGTGTGCACAATCCTGAGTACACTGAGGCTTCATTGACATCAATGCCAGCCTCTTTCAGGTCTTCTTCATAGAAAATCAGATTGCCCTTCACTAGCTGTTGAAAAGCCAGTTTTCCCAGTGACAGAATGCTCTCGTTATTCCAGTGTGGATCTGTCTCTTCTTTCCCAAGATACTTTTCATTCTTCTGTTTGGTATGAAACACCACAAGGTGTGTGTACATCTCAGTCAGAGTCTTGGGCATCTCTTCTCTCTTATGTTTCAGCATGTGTTCGAGGACTGTTGCAGAAATCCAACAGAAGACAGGAATGTGGCACATGATGTGGAGGCTCCTTGATGTCTTTATGTGTGAGATGATTCTGCTGGCCAGGTCCTCATCACTGAATCTCTTTCTGAAGTACTCCTCCTTCTGTGGGTCATTGAACCCTCGTACCTCTGTCACCTGGTCAACACACCCTGAAGGGATCTTATTGGCTGCTGCAGGTCGGGTAGTTATCCAGAGGAGAGCAGAGGGAAGCAGATTTCCCTTGATGAGATTTGTCAGCAGAACATCCACTGAGGTTGACTCTGTGACGTCCCAACAGATCTTGTTCTTCTGGAAGTCTAGGGGCAGTCGGCACTCATCCAGACCATCAAAGATGAACAGAACTTTGTACTTGTCGTAGTTGGAGATTCTTGATTGTTTGGTTTCCATTGAGAAGTGATAGAGAAGTTCAATCAACGTGTTTTTGTCCCCTTTCATCAAATTCAGCTCCCGAAAAGGGAATGAAAACACAAATTGAACATCCTGATTTGCTTTTCCTTCAGCCCAGTCCAGAATGAACTTCTGCACAGAGACTGTTTTTCCAATGCCAGCAACTCCCTTTGTCAGCACAGTTCTGATACGTTTGTCTTGTCCAGTTAAGGGTTTGAAGATGTCGTTACATTTGATTGCAGTCTCTGGTCTTGCTTGTTTCCTGGTTGTTGTCTCAATCTGTCTCAGCTCATGTTCATTATTGACCTGTCCTGTTCCACCCTCTGTGATGTAGAGCTCTGTGTAGATCTTATTGAGAAGTGTTGGGTTTCCTTGTTTAGCGATCCCCTCAAATACACATTGAAACTTCTTCTTTAGATTTGATTTGAGTTCACGTTGGCAAATCACAGCAAGCTCATCTGAATGAAGAAATAGCACAGAGGATATTAATATTACGTCTGTTTTAATGCCTACAGTATTGTAGGACTGTTATAACATTTTAAATTATAATCATTTATTCTCTTAACTGAATGTATTGTCATGACGTTGCCCTCACTCTGGGAACAGGGAGCACAGTTGACCCCCTCCCCCTTGCACCATCCCCCTACCTACCTCTCCCTACCCAGGCCCTGTCAAGGCTGTCGTAAATTCCAAAGGAAATGTCCTGCCTAACAGGCCCAGTTGAGACTGAGAGGGGTTTCATTGAGAGACAAGGAAATTCTTCCAACTCACAGAATTGGGGAACCGAACGACATTTATGTTCTGGAGAAGGTATAAAAGATCGGTGAAGAATCCAGCTACGAACTGGTCAGCTTGGTACAATTGTGTGATACTCAGAAGAGACCACAGTATTACCATAAAACTGTTTATATAATAGCCTCAGCTATGGGACTTGCATCTAAATGGTTGTATAAAATGTATTAATAAGGATAAAGCTATTTGGAATACGTTGAGATGCTATGTACTGATGTTAATGTGATAGAATGTAGTTCTGTTCAAAGCTTAAATCAGTCATCGGCACGCCCCCCAGGGACACAGACAGGACCAGGCGTCATGTGACAAGCCTGTTCTATGTTCACGTATAAAACCCCCACCCTGATTTTCTTTCATGAGACCAGCTTACCTCAGAAGAGAGAGCGAAGGTTTGACCATCCAATTCCTCTACTGAAAGTTAACTATACCACGTGGTTAAACTTTTAGACTATCGAGACTGACAGAATAATAACAAGTCTTTGATATTAATTAATAGTCTGCAGCTAGAAATGATATCATTGAACGCGAAGACCGACGAAAAATCCATTCTATAACGACATTAATGAATGTCGCTTTGAAAGATCCATTCTAACCGAGAGAGAGAGAGCGGGACAAAAACTCTCCAACAAGGATCCCGACGACACACTGAGCGTAAATATATATTGATTGCGATTGTTCCCGAATGAGTGAGCGTTCATGTACAAAAACCTCCTCAGCTGCCCTTTATGACCCTTTATTTAACAAGACACCAGCCATGCCTGTTTAGCCCACTAGGGCACATTACTCTACCAATTCTTTGTGATGATAATTACTGTTTGTATGCTTTCTGTGAATTACTTAGTTTAGTAAATAAATGATTTTAAGACAATTGATGTATGGATGACTTTTAGTAAAGGCTGGATTCGTGCAGATACAACAATTTACGACGTTTGGAATGAGACTGGACGCGAGGTAAAATACACCATTTAAACCAGAAGATAATCGGCCTATAATATAATATAATATAATATATAATGTTATAATATAGGAAAGTTATATTAGGAAAATTATAACTTTGCAATCTGAATATTGTCCTTGGTGCCCCGATCTCCTAGTTAATTATAGTTAAACGATTAATCAGTTTAATCGCGTGATAATAATTACAGGGAGTTATTTGATAAACATGTCTTCACGTTAATGGTGCCCAAAGACACAACAGTATAAATGTGTATATGTTTTCATAATGCATTACAGACTGGTGTGACTGATTATATTATTATTGGTATTATTGATGGTATTATTAATGTTCTCTCTCTCTCTCTCTCTCTCTCTAAATTAATCAACACAACACATCCCTTCTGCTACTTGATGAGGTCACTAGGTGTTGTGTTAAGGCTGCTACAATATCATTGAGTTACACAGCTACTTTAGCTGGACTTTAGCTACAGCTTTTAAATGTTATAAAACATCATTCAACATGAGGCAGACAGATCTTACATTTCTCCAGTGTGTCAGCAAGCTCCTTCTGGTTCATTTTCCTCAGGACGTGCAGTGTGATCTTCAGAGCCCCCTCTCTGGCACTGCTCTCCTGCTTCTCATCTTCAGCATCCACCACTTCCTCATCCTGCTTCTGACTCTCATAGCCTTCTGGGAGTTCAGGACTAAGAACCCTCTTGAACATCTTCAGCTCGTTCTTCAAAAATGTCATAATTTTCTCTTCAAGCAACTAAAATAAATCAAGTAAATAAGTTAATCAAGAGAAGAAATGCTTTCTCATTAACACATTAATGAATAATTGACAGATCAACTTTACTTGAGGTAAACAAAATCAAATGTTCATAACAGGATCACATACACTGAATATAGAGTCCAGGTCTGTTTGATGACTCTGGGAAGACTGACCACTGAGAATCTCTGACTCTGATCTCTGCTGTTGGTTTCTGTGGGCAAAACATGAGATTACATCGCCTCATCCAGGGAGTACACACACACACACACACACACACACACACACACACGTGGAGGGAACGTTGTGTTTGTTTAATGTTGTTTTAGGACTATATAAATGGATAAAATGATTAGCCTATGGATTATGAAAACAACAAAAAGATATGGGAAAATGGGAGAGGAGAAATGACTAGAGACAGTGTTGTTCAACTCACTGACCATGACCCATGAGTTCTTCTTACCTTTGTTCAGTAGAAAAGTCTCCCTCTCTAAACTGTATAGGTCGATACATAGACCGGTCACTCTTCATAGACACACAGCTGGGTACAGGGGAGGCTGGTCTCTCCTGCTTGATTGGTCTTCAACACAACAGAGACAAACATTACATCTCTCATCTACTCTGATCTCAGATGGGGAAACATAAGATGAGTTTCATTACAAAACGCTAGATATCACTTTCAGAAACATTCATATGTTAACTTTTATTGTTTAAAGAAATTATAAATGAGATAGGTGTTTTTTAACTCCCTAATCATGGCATGCAATTTTTCTATGACCGACATGTACATGTTTCTAATGTATCATTTGATGTTTTCATTTCAGAGTCAAATGTTTTTTTTTTCAAAATGCTTTATGTATATCTGTCTCATTCTCTGAGAAATCAGTAGTACTGCTAGGTTTAACACAGTAATAATATATATCTGCCTCACTCTCAGAGAAATCAGTAGTACTGCTAGGTTTTATACAGTAATAATATATATCTGTCTCATTCTCTGAGAAATCAGTAATACTGCTAGGTTTAATACAGTAATAATATATATCTGCCTCACTCTCAGAGAAATCAGTAGTACTGCTAGGTTTTATACAGTAATAATATATATCTGCCTCTCAGAGAAATCAGTAGTACTGCTAGGTTTAACACAGTAATAATATATATCTGCCTCTCAGAGAAATCAGTAGTACTGCTAGGTTTAATACAGTAATAATATATATCTGCCTCACTCTCAGAGAAATCAGTAGTACTGCTAGGTTTAACACAGTAATAATATATATCTGCCTCTCAGAGAAATCAGTAGTACTGCTAGGTTTAACACAGTAATAATATATATCTGCCTCACTCTCAGAGAAATCAGTAGTACTGCTAGGTTTAACACAGTAATAATATATATCTGCCTCTCAGAGAAATCAGTAGTACTGCTAGGTTTAATACAGTAATAATATATATCTGCCTCACTCTCAGAGAAATCAGTAGTACTGCTAGGTTTAACACAGTAATAATATATATCTGCCTCTCAGAGAAATCAGTAGTACTGCTAGGTTTAATACAGTAATAATATATATCTGCCTCTCAGAGAAATCAGTAGTACTGCTAGGTTTAATACAGTAATAATATATATCTGCCTCACAGAGAAATCAGTAGTACTGCTAGGTTTAATACAGTAATAATATATATCTGCCTCACTCTCAGAGAAATCAGTAGTACTGCTAGGTTTAACACAGTAATAATATATATCTGCCTCACTCTCAGAGAAATCAGTAGTACTGCTAGGTTTAATACAGTAATAATATATATCTTCCTCACGCTCAGAGAAATCAGTAGTACTGCTAGGTTTTATAAAGTAATAATATATATCTGCCTCACTCTCAGAGAAATCAGTAGTACTGCTAGGTTTAACACAGTAATAATATATATATGCCTCACTCTCAGAGAAATCAGTAGTACTGCTAGGTTTTATACAGTAATAATATATATCTGCCTCTCAGAGAAATCAGTAGTACTGCTAGGTTTAACACAGTAATAATATATATCTGCCTCACTCTCAGAGAAATCAGTAGTACTGCTAGGTTTAACACAGTAATAATATATATATGCCTCACTCTCAGAGAAATCAGTAGTACTGCTAGGTTTTATACAGTAATAATATATATCTGCCTCTCAGAGAAATCAGTAGTACTGCTAGGTTTTATACAGTAATAATATATATCTGCCCAAACTTGGCGGGTGTCTGTATAGCTTGCTGTGATGGCTGAGCTATGTACTCAGAATATTGAAAAATTTACTTTCGCCGAAAAGCTATTTTAAAATCTGACACAGCGGTTGCATAAAGGAGTACTGTATCTATAATTCTTAAAATAATTGTCAGGTATTTTGTCAACGTTTATGATAAGTATTTCTGTAATATGTGTGCTCATTGTGCTCATTCACCGGTAGTTTTGGAGGATAAACATTTTCGGAAAATTTTCTGAACATCACGCGCCAATGTAAAATGCTGTTTTTGGATATAAATATGAACTTTATCGAACAAAACATACATGTATTGTGTAACATGATGTCCTAGGAGTGTCATCTGATGAAGATCGTCAAAGGTTAGTGCTTCATTTAGCTGTGTTTTGGGTTTTTGTGACATATCTTCTTGCTTGGAAAATGGCTGTGTGGTTATTTTTGTCTATGTACTCTCCTAACATAATCTAATGTTTTGCTTTCACTGTAAAGCCTTTTTGAAATCGGACAATGTGAAGTGTATCTTTAAAATGGTGTAAAATAGTCGTATGTTTGAGAAATTGAAAGTATGATATTTTTGCTATTTTTGCCGTTAACAGGATCCTATCTCGAAGGGGTCCTCAACAGGTTTTAAGTTATATTTTGCTAATTGTAGGCCACTGTCTGTAATTTGTGTCAATATATGTAATGATGTGTATCCTAACATGAACACAATGATGTGCCAAATCTGTAATTTAGTGCATTTTTATTGGGTAAGCATTAGAATAAGCCTCCTTAATACTTGCAGCCATAGGTGATAATAGAAGCTGATCCGTGGTCAGTATGTGAACTAATTATAATGGTAAGGAAAGATTTGCATGGAGAAACTGATCTGAGAGTAGAGCTCCCTTTCTTTCCATCCTATCAGTATTGATACATGCTCCACCAGACGTGATACCTTGTAGTGCTGCTGATCCAGTTTCTACTGGTCTGACTGAGGATATGGAGCTCTGACCTGTCCATCAGACGTGATACCTTGTTGTGCTGCTGATCCAGTTTCTACTGGTCTGACTGAGGATATGAACTCTGACCTGTTCACCAGACGTGATACCTTGTAGTGCTGCTGATCCAGTTTCTACTGGTCTGACTGAAGATATGAACTCTGACCTGTTCACCAGACGTGATACCTTGTAGTGCTGCTGATCCAGTTTCTACTGGTCTGACTGAGGATATGAACTCTGACCTGTCCACCAGACATGATACCTTGTTGTGCTGCTGATCCAGTTTCTGCTGGTCTGACTGAGGATATGAACTCTGACCTGTTCACCAGACGTGATACCTTGTAGTGCTGCTGATCCAGTTTCTACTGGTCTGACTGAGGATATGAACTCTGACCTGTTCACCAGACTTGCTACGTTGACCTTATACCTTGTAAATAAAAAAAAGGAAATAGTAACACAAAATAACAATAATGAGGCTTTAAGGATTACCAGTACTGAGTCAATGTGCAGGGGTACCAGGTAGTTGAGGTAATAATGAGACTATAAGGAGTACCAGTACTGAGTCAATGTGCAGGGGTACCAGGTAGTTGAGGTAATAATGAGACTATAAGGAGTACCAGTACTGAGTCAATGTGCAGGGGTACCAGGTAGTTGAGGTAATAATGAGACTATAAGGAGTACCAGTACTGAGTCAATGTGCAGGGGTACCAGGTAGTTGAGGTAATAATGAGACTATAAGGAGTACCAGTACTGAGTCAATGTGCAGGGGTGCCAGGTAGTTGAGGTAATAATGAGACTATAATGAGTACCAGTACTGAGTCAATGTGCAGGGGTACCAGGTAGTTGAGGTAATAATGAGACTATAAGGAGTAC
The DNA here is from genome assembly GCF_965601325.2 of Salmo salar. NCBI lineage: Eukaryota > Metazoa > Chordata > Actinopteri > Salmoniformes > Salmonidae > Salmo > Salmo salar. The sequence continues at coordinate 102,460 of NW_027675576.1, read as the reverse complement.
CAGTACTGAGTCAATGTGCAGGGGTACCAGGTAGTTGAGGTAATAATGAGACTATAAGGAGTACCAGTACTGAGTCAATGTGCAGGGGTACCAGGTAGTTGAGGTAATAATGAGACTATAAGGATTACCAGTACTGAGTCAATATGCAGGGGTACCAGGTAGTTGAGGTAATAATGAGACTATAAGGAGTACCAGAACTGAGTCAATGTGCAGGGGTACCAGGTAGTTGAGGTAATAATGAGGCTATAAGGAGTACCAGTACTGAGTCAATGTGCAGGGGTACCAGGTAGTTGAGGTAATAATGAGACTATAAGGAGTACCAGTACTGAGTCAATGTGCAGGGGTACCAGGTAGTTGAGGTAATAATGAGACAATAAGGAGTACCAGTACTGAGTCAATGTGCAGGGGTACCAGGTAGTTGAGGTAATAATGAGACTATAAGGAGTACCAGTACTGAGTCAATGTGCAGGGGTACCAGGTAGTTGAGGTAATAATGAGGCTATAAGGAGTACCAGTACTGAGTCAATGTGCAGGGGTACCAGGTAGTTGAGGTAATAATGAGACTATAAGGAGTACCAGTACTGAGTCAATGTGCAGGGGTACCAGGTAGTTGAGGTAATAATGAGACAATAAGGAGTACCAGTACTGAATCAATGTGCAGGGGTAGCAGGTAGTTGAGGTAATAATGAGACTATAAGGATTACCAGTACTGAGTCAATGTGCAGGGGTACCAGGTAGTTGAGGTAATAATGAGACTATAAGGAGTACCAGTACTGAGTCAATGTGCAGGGGACCAGGTAGTTGAGGTAATAATGAGACTATGGAGTACCAGTACTGAGTCAATGTGCAGGGGTACCAGGTAGTTGAGGTAATAATGAGACTATAAGGAGTACCAGTACTGAGTCAATGTGCAGGGGTACCAGGTAGTTGAGGTAATAATGAGACTATAAGGAGTACCAGTACTGAGTCAATGTGCAGGGGTACCAGGTAGTTGAGGTAATAATGAGACTATAAGGAGTACCAGTACTGAGTCAATGTGCAGGGGTACCAGGTAGTTGAGGTAATAATGAGACTATAAGGAGTACCAGTACTGAGTCAATGTGCAGGGGTGCCAGGTAGTTGAGGTAATAATGAGACTATAAGGAGTACCAGTACTGAGTCAATGTGCAGGGGTACCAGGTAGTTGAGGTAATAATGAGACTATAAGGAGTACCAGTACTGAGTCAATGTGCAGGGGTACCAGGTAGTTGAGGTAATAATGAGACTATAAGGAGTACCAGTACTGAGTCAATGTGCAGGGGTACCAGGTAGTTGAGGTAATAATGAGACTATAAGGATTACCAGTACTGAGTCAATATGCAGGGGTACCAGGTAGTTGAGGTAATAATGAGACTATAAGGAGTACCAGTACTGAGTCAATGTGCAGGGGTACCAGGTAGTTGAGGTAATAATGAGGCTATAAGGAGTACCAGTACTGAGTCAATGTGCAGGGGTACCAGGTAGTTGAGGTAATAATGAGACTATAAGGATTACCAGTACTGAGTCAATGTGCAGGGGTACCAGGTAGTTGAGGTAATAATGAGACTATAAGGAGTACCAGTACTGAGTCAATGTGCAGGGGTACCAGGTAGTTGAGGTAATAATGAGACTATGGAGTACCAGTACTGAGTCAATGTGCAGGGGTACCAGGTAGTTGAGGTAATAATGAGACTATAAGGAGTACCAGTACTGAGTCAATGTGCAGGGGTACCAGGTAGTTGAGGTAATAATGAGACTATAAGGAGTACCAGTACTGAGTCAATTTGCAGGGGTACCAGGTAGTTGAGGTAATAATGAGACTATAAGGAGTACCAGTACTGAGTCAATGTGTAGGGGTACGAGGTAGTTGAGGTATTAATGAGGCTATAAGGAGTACCAGTACTGAGTCAATGTGCAGGGGTACCAGGTAGTTGAGGTAATAATGAGGCTATAAGGATTACCAGTACTGAGTCAATGTGCAGGGGTACCAGGTAGTTGAGGTAATAATGAGACTATAAGGAGTACCAGTACTGAGTCAATGTGCAGGGGTACCAGGTAGTTGAGGTAATAATGAGGCTATAAGGAGTACCAGTACTGAGTCAATGTGTAGGGGTACCAGGTAGTTGAGGTAATAATGAGACTATAAGGAGTACCAGTACTGAGTCAATGTGCAGGGGTACCAGGTAGTTGAGGTAATAATGAGACTATAAGGAGTACCAGTACTGAGTCAATGTGCAGGGGTACCAGGTAGTTGACGTAATAATGAGGCTATAAGGAGTACCAGTACTGAGTCAATGTGCAGGGGTACCAGGTAGTTGAGGTAATAATGAGGCTATAAGGAGTACCAGTACTGAGTCAATGTGTAGGGGTACCAGGTAGTTGAGGTAATAACGAGACTATAAGGAGAACCAGTACTGAGTCAATGTGCAGGGGTACCAGGTAGTTGAGGTAATAATGAGACTATAAGGAGTACCAGTACTGAGTCAATGTGCAGGGGTACCAGGTAGTTGAGGTAATAATGAGACTATAAGGAGTACCAGTACTGAGTCAATGTGCAGGGGTACCAGGTAGTTGAGGTAATAATGAGACTATAAGGAGTACCAGTACTGAGTCAATGTGCAGGGGTACCAGGTAGTTGATGTAATAATGAGACTATAAGGATTACCAGTACTGAGTCAATGTGCAGGGGTACCAGGTAGTTGAGGTAATAATGAGGCTATAATTGAGTTAATATGTGTCACGTCCTGACCAGCAGATGGAGCTAGTGTTTTAGTTTTGGTGTCAGGACGTGGCATGTTTGTGTTGGGAATGTTTGTGTGGATGATTGGGACTTCCAATTGAAGGCAGGTATGTATAGTTGCCTTTGATTGGAAGTCCTATATAGGTGTGTGTGTTTTTCTTTGGGGTTGTGGGTGGTTGTTTTGCACTGCGTTTTCTAGCCTGCAAACTGTTGCTGCTGTCGTGTTTATTGTTTCCTGTGGATGCTTTACTCTATTTTTTGTAATTAACCTGTTAGGGCTAGGGGGCAGTATTGACACGGCTGGATAAAAAACATACCCGATTTAATCTGGTTACCACTCCTACCCAGTAACTAGAATATGCATATACTTATTACATATGGATAGAAAACACCCTAAAGTTTCTAAACTGTTTGAATGTTGTCTGTGAGTATAACAGAACTCAAATGGCAGGTCAAAACCTGAGAGATTCCTTTACAGGAAGTGGCCTGTCTGACCATTTCTTGAACTTCTTTTCCATCTCTATCTTTTACTAAGGATCTCTGCTCTAACGTGACACTTCCTACGTCGTCCATAGGCGCTCAGAGCCCGGGAAAAACCTGAATGTCGTCATCCCAGCCCCAGGCTGAAACACTTGATCGCCTTTCTCAAGTGGCCGATCAAGGGACTCTGGGCTTAGGCGCGTGACCCGACCGCCCCCGCCTTTGGGATTTTTCCTCTGTTTGCCGAAAAAGAGATTCCCTGTCGGAATATTATCGCTTTTCTACGAGAAAAAATGGCGTAAAAAATTGATTTTAAACAGCGGTTGACATGCTTCGAAGTACGGTAATGGAATATTTAGAATTTTTTTGTCACGAATTGCGCCATGCGCGCGACCCTTCTTTACCATTTCGGATAGTGTCTGGAACGCACGAACAAAACGCCGCTATTCGGATATAACGATGGATTATTTTGGACCAAACCAACATTTGTTATTGAAGTAGCAGTCCTGGGAGTGCATTCTGACGAAGACAACAAAAGGTAATCAAACTTTTATAATAGTAAATATGATTATGGTGAGTGCTAAACTTGCCGGGTGTCTAAATAGCTAGCCCGTGATGCCTGGGCTATGTACTTAGAATATTGCAAAATGTGCTTTCACCAAAAAGCTATTTTAAAATCGGACATATCGAGTGCATAGAGGAGGTCTGTATCTATAATTCTTAAAATAATTGTTATGCTTTTTGTGAACGTTTATCGTGAGTAATTTAGTAAAATGTTAGCGAATTCCCCGGAAGTTTGCTAGTATGCTAGTTCTGAACGTCACATGCTAATGTAAAAAGCTGGTTTTTGATATAAATATGAACTTGATTGAACAAAACATGCATGTATTGTATAACATAATGTCCTAGGGTTGTCATCTGATGAAGATCATCAAAGGTGAGTGCTGCATTTAGCTGTCTTCTGGGTTTTTGTGACATTATATGCTAGCTTGAAAAATGGGTGTCTGATTATTTCTGGCTTGGTACTCTGCTGACATAATCTAATGTTTTGCTTTCGTTGTAAAGCCTTTTTGAAATCGGACAGTGTGGTTAGATTAACGAGAGTCTTGTCTTTAAATAGCTGTAAAATAGTCATATGTTTGAGAAATTGAAGTAATAGGATTTTTAAGGTTTTGAAAATCGCGCCACAGGCTTCAAGTGGCTGTTACGTAGGTGGGACGAATTCGTCCCGCCTAGCCCATAGAGGTTAAAGATGAGTATTCACATACCTGCTGCGCCTTGGTCCTTGGACATATTCGCCGTATTGTGTGACAATATGTAAATGTAGGTAGATGTAAAAGTGACTAGGCAATCAGGATAGAGATTACATGTCCTCATCCAGGGAGAGCACACACACACACACACACACACACACACACACACACACACACACACACACACACACACACACACACACACACACACACACACACACACACACACACACACACACACACACACACACACACACACAGAGAGGGAATATTGTGTTTGTTTAATATTGTTTTAGGACTATGAAAATGGACTAAAGGATTAGCCTATGGATTATGAAAACAACCAAAATAAATGGTAAAATGGGAGAGGAGAAATGACTGGAGACAGTGTTGTTTAACTCACTGACCATGACCCATGAGTTCTTCTTACCTTTGTTCAGTAGAAAAGTCTCCCTCTCTAAACTCTATAGGTAGATACATAGACCGGTCACTCTTCATGGACACACAGCTGGGAACAGGGGAGGCTGGTCTCTCCTGCTTGATTGGTCTTCAACACAACAGAAACAAACATTACATCTCTCATCTACTCTGAGCTCAGATGGGAAACAAGTGTTTCATTCCAAAACGCTATATATCCATTTTCAGAAATGTTGGGAAATGTAATTTTATTGTTTAAAGAAATTATTAAACAACTACAAGGCTTTATAAAGCCTTTTAACGTTTGTAATTTCCACTTCAAAATGTCAGACTTGATTTGATGAAAAAAATGGATCAACCACTACAAAAAATGTCCCTTAATTTACAAATGTAAATGCACACGAACAAACACATTTGCTGCTGTTTTCCTGCTGTGAGAAACTGGGTCAAATTAAGAGATGGCATCTGTAAGTGCATTCATCTAAAGATATCTAGGTGAGACAACCACATATCCCAGTCAAATATACAGGATACCAACATTCCATTCCTGTTAAACAATGGATATACAGCATTTAGCAACAAAACACATTTTCACACACACATCTAAAATCTAGAACAGTTATATAGAATGTACCCCTAAGAAATACCTTCTGATTAACAAACGTTTTAGAATATAAATTCTTAAACAAAATAGTCAGCTCACCTCTTAGCTTTGGTATCATGTCCCCCAGAGAGACTCATTTTAGAGGCAGGACCCCCCTCCTCTCTCTCCCCAGAGACACTCATTTTAGAGGCAGGACCCCCCTCCTTTCTCTCCCCAGAGAGACTCATTTTAGAGGCAGGACCCCCCTCCTCTCTCTCCCCAGAGAGACTCATTTTAGAGGCAGGACCCCCCTCCTCTCTCTCCCCAGAGAGACTCATTTTAAAGACAGGACCCCTAAACAGAGATCCAGCATGTTGGTTGTGATTAACACAGGGCCAACTAATTATTAAATGTAAATTGTTCTCATTTATTCATTATCTCTTAGAAATAAAACATTTCCTAACAGACACATCCAAACAGTCAGGTGATTTAATGCATCACATGAACATGTAATCATGACTGATATTTGCCACCTCATCTCCATGTTTAGTGTCAATAATAATAATAATAATAACAATAACAATAATAATAATACTAATAATAATACTAATAATAATAATAATAATAATAATAATAACAAAAATAATAATAATAATAATAATAACAATAATAATAATAATAACAATAATAATAATAATAATAACAATAACAATAACAATAATAATAATAATAATAATAATAACAATAATAATAATAACAATAATAATAATAACAATAATAATAATAACAATAACAATAATAATAATAATAATAATAATAACAATAATAATAATAATAATAATAATAATAATAACAATAATAATAATAACAATAATAATAATAACAATAATAATAACAATAATAATAATAATAATAATAATAATAATAATAATAATAATAATAACAATAATAATAATAATAATAACAATAATAATAACAATAATAATAATAATAATAATAATAATAATAATAATAATAATAATAATAATAATAACAATAATATAATGTGTCACTCTTCGTTAAGGCAGGGGTTCCCAGATGTGCTTGGTGACCCACCAACGGAGGTGTTTTTGAGTTGGGTTGAACGGTGAAAACCAAACCATCTGACATGGATAATCCTGTGTTCTGATGCTCTAACATGATAACAACATCAGTGGGGGCCTAATTGTCTAGCTTTTATTTAGCTGATTGAAAATTATCAAAGATTATATGCTATAATTGAAAAAGTCCATTATCTTTTCTACATACTTTCTATTTGGTTTTAGTCGTTTAATAAGTTAATACTGAAAACATTTGTTTTTGGCAATGTCATCCCTCGACCCACCTGTACCCCTGCCGTGATCCACAAGTGGTCCTGACAGAGTTCACATAGGCTACCAGTAGCAGGACTCATCACCTTCAAGTCAGTTTCATTCTAAATAACTGAGCATGTAGCAATATTATCTAAACATTTCCTACAGAGACCATCAGGTCATCATCAATATAAAGGATATTATCTAAACATTTCCTACAGAGACCATCAGGTCATCATCAATGTAAAGGATATTATCTAAACATTTCCTACAGAGACCATCAGGTCATCATCAATATAAAGGATATTATCTAAACATTTCCTACAGAGACCATCAGGTCATCATCAATATAAAGGATATTATCTAAACATTTCCTACAGAGACCATCAGGTCATCATCAATATAAAGGATATTATCTAAACATTTCCTACAGAGACCATCAGGTCATCATCAATATAAAGGATATTTAAAAACATTTCCTACAGAGACCATCAGGTCATCATCAATATAAAGGATATTATCTAAACATTTCCTACAGAGACCATCAGGTCATCATCAATATAAAGGATATTTAAAACATTTCCTACAGAGACTATCAGGTCATCATCAATATAAAGGATATTTAAAAACATTACCTACAGAGACCATCAGGTCATCATCAATATAAAGGATATTATCTAAACATTTCCTACAGAGACCATCAGGTCATCATCAATATAAAGGATATTATCTAAACATTTCCTACAGAGACCATCAGGTCATCATCAATATAAAGGATATTATCTAAACATTTCCTACAGAGACCATCAGGTCATCATCAATATAAAGGATATTATCTAAACATTACCTACAGAGACCATCAGGTCATCATCAATATAAAGGATATTATCTAAACATTTCCTACAGAGACCATCAGGTCATCATCAATATAAAGGATATTATCTAAACATTTCCTACAGAGACCATCAGGTCATCATCAATATAAAGGATATTATCTAAACATTTCCTACAGAGACCATCAGGTCATCATCAATATAAAGGATATTATCTAAACATTACCTACAGAGACCATCAGGTCATCATCAATATAAAGGATATTATCTAAACATTTCCTACAGAGACCATCAGGTCATCATCAATATAAAGGATATTATCTAAACATTTCCTACAGAGACCATCAGGTCATCATCAATATAAAGGATATTATCTAAACATTTCCTACAGAGACCATCAGGTCATCATCAATATAAAGGATATTTAAAAACATTTCCTACAGAGACCATCAGGTCATCATCAATATAAAGGATATTATCTAAACATTTCCTACAGAGACCATCAGGTCATCATCAATATAAAGGATATTTAAAACATTTCCTACAGAGACTATCAGGTCATCATCAATATAAAGGATATTTAAAAACATTACCTACAGAGACCATCAGGTCATCATCAATATAAAGGATATTATCTAAACATTTCCTACAGAGACCATCAGGTCATCATCAATATAAAGGATATTATCTAAACATTTCCTACAGAGACCATCAGGTCATCATCAATATAAAGGATATTATCTAAACATTTCCTACAGAGACCATCAGGTCATCATCAATATAAAGGATATTATCTAAACATTACCTACAGAGACCATCAGGTCATCATCAATATAAAGGATATTATCTAAACATTTCCTACAGAGACCATCAGGTCATCATCAATATAAAGGATATTATCTAAACATTTCCTACAGAGACCATCAGGTCATCATCAATATAAAGGATATTATCTAAACATTTCCTACAGAGACCATCAGGTCATCATCAATATAAAGGATATTATCTAAACATTACCTACAGAGACCATCAGGTCATCATCAATATAAAGGATATTATCTAAACATTTCCTACAGAGACCATCAGGTCATCATCAATATAAAGGATATTATCTAAACATTTCCTACAGAGACCATCAGGTCATCATCAATATAAAGGATATTATCTAAACATTTCCTACAGAGACCATCAGGTCATCATCAATATAAAGGATATTTAAAAACATTTCCTACAGAGACCATCAGGTCATCATCAATATAAAGGATATTATCTAAACATTTCCTACAGAGACCATCAGGTCATCATCAATATAAAGGATATTTAAAACATTTCCTACAGAGACTATCAGGTCATCATCAATATAAAGGATATTTAAAAACATTACCTACAGAGACCATCAGGTCATCATCAATATAAAGGATATTATCTAAACATTTCCTACAGAGACCATCAGGTCATCATCAATATAAAGGATATTATCTAAACATTTCCTACAGAGACCATCAGGTCATCATCAATATAAAGGATATTATCTAAACATTTCCTACAGAGACCATCAGGTCATCATCAATATAAAGGATATTATCTAAACATTACCTACAGAGACCATCAGGTCATCATCAATATAAAGGATATTATCTAAACATTTCCTACAGAGACCATCAGGTCATCATCAATATAAAGGATATTATCTAAACATTTCCTACAGAGACCATCAGGTCATCATCAATATAAAGGATATTTAAAAACATTTCCTACAGAGACCATCAGGTCATCATCAATATAAAGGATATTATCTAAACATTTCCTACAGAGAGCATCAGGTCATCATCAATATAAAGGATATTATCTAAACATTTCCTACAGAGACCATCAGGTCATCATCAATATAAAGGATATTATCTAAACATTTCCTACAGAGACCATCAGGTCATCATCAATATAAAGGATATTATCTAAACATTTCCTACAGAGACCATCAGGTCATCATCAATATAAAGGATATTATCTAAACATTTCCTACAGAGACCATCAGGTCATCATCAATATAAAGGATATTATCTAAACATTTCCTACAGAGACCATCAGGTCATCATCAATATAAAGGATATTATCTAAACATTACCTACAGAGACCATCAGGTCATCATCAATATAAAGGATATTTAAAAACATTTCCTACAGAGACCATCAGGTCATCATCAATATAAAGGATATTTAAAAACATTTCCTACAGAGACCATCAGGTCGTCATCAATATAAAGGAGATTATCTAAACATTTCCTACAGAGACCATCAGGTCATCATCAATATAAAGGATATTATCTAAACATTACCTACAGAGACCATCAGGTCATCATCAATATAAAGGATATTATCTAAACATTTCCTACAGAGACCATCAGGTCATCATCAATATAAAGGATATTATCTAAACATTTCCTACAGAGACCATCAGGTCATCATCAATATAAAGGATATTATCTAAACATTTCCTACAGAGACCATCAGGTCATCATCAATATAAAGGATATTATCTAAACATTTCCTACAGAGACCATCAGGTCATCATCAATATAAAGGATATTATCTAAACATTTCCTATAGAGACCATCAGGTCATCATCAATATAAAGGATATTATCTAAACATTTCCTACAGAGACCATCAGGTCATCATCAATATAAAGGATATTATCTAAACATTTCCTACAGAGACCATCAGGTCATCATCAATATAAAGGATATTTAAAAACATTTCCTACAGAGACCATCAGGTCATCATCAATATAAAGGATATTATCTAAACATTTCCTACAGAGACCATCAGGTCATCATCAATATAAAGGATATTATCTAAACATTACCTACAGAGACCATCAGGTCATCATCAATATAAAGGATATTATCTAAACATTTCCTACAGAGACCATCAGGTCATCATCAATATAAAGGATATTATCTAAACATTTCCTACAGAGACCATCAGGTCATCATCAATATAAAGGATATTATCTAAACATTTCCTACAGAGACCATCAGGTCATCATCAATATAAAGGATATTATCTAAACATTTCCTACAGAGACCATCAGGTCATCATCAATATAAAGGATATTATCTAAACATTTCCTACAGAGACCATCAGGTCATCATCAATATAAAGGATATTATCTAAACATTACCTACAGAGACCATCAGGTCATCATCAATATAAAGGATCATATCTCAAGCCTGCTCTCTCTATTGAATGTTTGACGACTTAACTTCATAATAATTAGCCTAGACTTACCAGAGTCTGTCTGTCTTTCCTTCAAATCAACACATTTATCCGACTTCTAATTGTACAGAGAAATATGTGCCACAGTTTCTACAGCCATTTTGTAACTGCGTGGGCTACAAACTTATTTATAATTTCACGTGAGGAAATCACATATTTTCTGACGCTCTTGCAGAGGAAGTAGTCTATATTACAAACTTCAAAATCCTTTTTATATTAATCTCAAATACACTACAAGTTTTAAATTCCCTACATTGCAGGAAAGTTCTCATGCAAAAGGTTATACAGTTCAGATCCTGTACAGAGTTTGTCTTTGGTTTCGGGAAGGCTGAAAGATAACATTGAAATCCCCCCAAGTATTGAAAACAGGATGTTAACTTAGTCACAAGGTTGCGCTAACTACAGTAGTGTTGCAAAATCCTTTACACCCCACTCTTCCCCATCAGTCTTAAGAACAAAACATGTGGTTTAATGTAGATACATTTAGATACAACAGAAACAACATGTGGTATTCTCAACTTCTCTTTTAACAGAACAGAGACATTTCAGAGGAAAGAATGGTGGGAAGTGTTATAGGAGGACGGGTTCATTTTTATGGCTGAAATGGAATAAATAAATGAATTCCATTTATTCCATTCCAGTCTTCACACTGAGCCTGTCCTCATATTGCTCCTCCACCAGCCTCCTCTGGTTTGTATGTGAAAGTATGCAGGTATTCATGTTGTTGTGGAGGCAAATTATATTTAAACAAAATACTTTTAAAAGGTATAATGCAGCCGTAAAAATAAAATAAAATCAGACAGTAGAATCAGACCTGCTCCCTGACTTTTAACACTAGAATCAGTCCTATATGATAATATCAGTTTTTACCTTTATTTAACTAGGCAAATCAGTTGAGAAAAAATTATTATTTTCAATGACGGCCTACGAACAGTGGGTTAACTGCCTTGTTCAGGGGCAGAACGACAGATTTTTACCTTCTCAGCTCAGGGATTCGATCCAGCAACCTTTCAAGTACTGGCTCAACACTCTAACCAGTTGGCTACCTGCCGCCTCTACACTCTAACCACTAGACTACCTGTCGCCTCTACACTCTAACCACTAGACTACCTGCCACCTCTACACTCTAACCACTAGGCTACCTGCCGCCCCTCCACTCTAACCACTAGGCTACCTGCCGCCTCTCCACTCTAACCACTAGGCTACCTGCCGCCCCTCCACTCTAACCACTAGGCTACCTGCCGCCTCTCCACTCTAACCACTAGGCTACCTGCCGCCTCTACACTCTAACCACTAGGCTTCCTGCCGCCCCTCCACTCTAACCACTAGGCTACCTGCCGCCTCTACACTCTAACCACTAGGCTACCTGCCTCCCCTCCACTCTAACCACTAGGCTACCTGCCACCCCTCCACTCTAACCACTAGGCTACCTGCCGCCCCTCCACTCTAACCACTAGGCTACCTGCCGCCCCTCCACTCTAACCACTAGGCTACCTGCCACCCCTCCACTCTAACCACTAGGCTCCCTGCCCCCCCTCCACTCTAACCACTAGGCTACCTGCCTCCCCTCCACTCTAACCACTAGGCTACCTGCCCCCCCTCCACTCTAACCACTAGGCTACCTGCCGCCCCTCCACTCTAACCACTAGGCTCCCTGCCCCCCCTCCACTCTAACCACTAGGCTACCTGCCCCCCCTCCACTCTAACCACTAGGCTACCTGCCGCCTCTACACTCTAACCACTAGGCTACCTGCCGCCTCTACACTCTAACCACTAGGCTACCTGCCGCCTCTACACTCTAACCACTAGGCTACCTGCCGCCTCTACACTCTAACCACTAGGCTACCTGCCGCCCCCAAATGAGGCCTAACTGAATGATAAGAAGGATGAAGGGGTTGATTTAATGTAGAAAGACAATAGTGTAATGATGAGTTTGTGTTCTGCCTATTTATCAGCAGCAAATCATTTGACCACACCCCCTTGTGGGTTAATAATATTCTCTTTTATGTTTTACTTTCCACAAATAAACTGTTGTGGGTCTGTTTTATTGACTGTAACTCGAACACTAATCACATGTATTGTAAGGAAATGAACACATGCTATGAGTTACAGTAGGCCTTTAGAGTGATGTAAAACATGTCCTGGACTCTGTCCAAGTTGATGAGCGGGAAACAAACAATAGCAGTCAACCTTCACAGCCGGCCCATCGACACTACTCCTAAACTGTACCAAAACTAATTTCACACATGATAAGAGTTATCCTGATCAGCTGGCCCATCGACACTACTCCTAAACTGTACCACAACTAATTTCACACATGAAAAGAGTTATCCTGATCAGCTGGCCCATCGACACTACTCCTAAACTGTACCACAACTAATTTCACACATGATAAGAGTTATCCTGATCAGCCGGCCCATCGACACTACTCCTAAACTGTACCAAAACTAATTTCACACATGATAAGAGTTATCCTGATCAGCTGGCCCATCGACACTACTCCTAAACTGTACCAAAACTAATTTCACACATGATAAGAGTTATCCTGATCAGCTGGCCCATCGACACTACTCCTAAACTATACCAAAACTAATTTCACACATGATAAGAGTTATCCTGATCAGCCGGCCCATCGACACTACTCCTAAACTGTACCACAACTAATTTCACACATGATAAGAGTTATCCTGATCAGCTGGCCCATCGACACTACTCCTAAACTGTACCAAAACTAATTTCACACATGATAAGAGTTATCCTGATCAGCTGGCCCATCGACACTACTCCTAAACTGTACCAAAACTAATTTCACACATGATAAGAGTTATCCTGATCAGCTGGCCCATCGACACTACTCCTAAACTGTACCACAACTAATTTCACACATGATAAGAGTTATCCTGATCAGCCGGCCCATCGACACTACTCCTAAACTATACCAAAACTAATTTCACACATGATAAGAGTTATCCTGATCAGCCGGCCCATCGACACTACTCCTAAACTATACCAAAACTAATTTCACACATGAAAATAGTTATCCTGTAGACAAGGTTACGTTTACAATAATCTGATGAGTGACAATATTAGGCCTATCAGTTGTCATATTGAACATGAAGAGGTGTGAGCATCTTGTAATTGACAGATGCAGTGAAAGGAGCATCTCTTTATCAAATCCTCCTTCAGAGTCACATGCAGGTTAAACATTGTGATTTCTATATAATACTGTATCTGAAAGAGCAGATTCTGCAGGTTAAACATTGTGATTTCTATATAGTACTGTATCTGAAAGAGCAGATTCTGCAGGTTAAACATTGTGATTTCTATATAATACTGTATCTGAAAGAGCAGATTCTGCAGGTTAAACATTGTGATTTCTATATAGTACTGTATCTGAAAGAGCAGATTCTGCAGGTTAAACATTGTGATTTCTATATAGTACTGTATCTGAAAGAGCAGATTCTGCAGGTTAAACATTGTGATTTCTATATAATACTGTATCTGAAAGAGCAGATTCTGCAGGTTAAACATTGTGTTTCTATATAGTACTGTATCTGAGAGAGCAGATTCTGCAGGTTAAACATTGTGATTTCTATATAGTACTGTATCTGAAAGAGCAGATTCTGCAGGTTAAACATTGTGATTTCTATATAGTACTGTATCTGAGAGCAGATTCTGCAGGTTAAACATTGTGATTTCTATATAGTACTGTATCTGAAAGAGCAGATTCTGCAGGTTAAACATTGTGTTTCTATATAGTACTGTATCTGAAAGAGCAGATTCTGCAGGTTAAACATTGTGATTTCTATATAGTACTGTATCTGAAAGAGCAGATTCTGCAGGTTAAACATTGTGATTTCTATATAATACTGTATCTGAAAGAGCAGATTCTGCAGTTTCCTTGACACTTACCTTTATCAAATAACTCTCAACATTCAAGAGGTGCAGCTTTATTTCCAAAGTTCAATTTTTCTTCAACAATATCCGTGTTGTCCATGTTTTAATCACATGACCACTCCAGCAGCAGCATTGATCTGGCGACTAAGCAAAAACTAGTAACACAATCAAATTAAAATCAGCTATTCTGTCGTCAATGGATGAACGGCCAATAGAAACCAGATAGAAACTGATCGTGGTGCATGTGACTTCAGGTCTGGTTAGCCACAGATGTAGAAACCAACTTGCTCAATGTCTTTCCATGTCTGGGGAAAGATGAAACCAGGCCAGCGGGTGACTGTCTGAGACTGTCTGAGACTGTGGTTTTGAGTCACGTGGAGCCTTACATGGGCAAATGCAGAAATGTGACCATGGACAGCTTCTTCACATCAATTTCCCTCAGACAAGTTGATTGCGAAGAAGACTAGCATGCTAGGACAGTGAACACACAAAGAAGACTAGCCTGCTATGAACAGTGAACACACAAAGAAGACTAGCCTGCTATGAACAGTGAACACACAAAGAAGACTAGCCTGCTATGAACAGTGAACACACAAAGAAGACTAGCCTGCTATGAACAGTGAACACACAAAGAAGACTAGCCTAGCCAGGTCATTACAGTATATACAGTATCTCTACCATATACAGACACCAACTAGTATCCCCTTTATGATCTAGCCAGGTCATTACAGTATATACAGTATCTCTACCATATACAGACACCAACTAGTATCCCCTTTATGATCTAGCCAGGTCATTACAGTATATACAGTATCTCTACCATCTAGCCAGGTCATTACAGTATATACAGTATCTCTACCCTATACAGACACCAACTAGTATCCCCTTTATGATATAGCCAGGTCATTACAGTATATACAGTATCTCTACCATCTGCCAGACACCAACTAGTATCCCCTTTATGATCTAGCCAGGCCATTACAGTATATACAGTATCTCTACCATATACAGACACCAACTAGTATCCCCTTTATGATCTAGCCAGGTCATTACAGTATATACAGTATCTCTACCATCTAGCCAGGTCATTACAGTATATACAGTATCTCTACCATCTAGCCAGGCCATTACAGTATATACAGTATCTCTACCATATACAGACCCCCAACTAGTATCCCCTTTATGATCTAGCCAGGTCATTACAGTATATAAAGTATCTCTACCATATACAGACACCAACTAGTATCCCCTTTATGATCAAGCCAGGTCATTACAGTATATACAGTATCTCTACCATATACAGACACCAACTAGTATCCCCTTTATGATCTAGCCAGGTCATTACAGTATATACAGTATCTCTACCATATACAGACACCAACTAGTATCCCCTTTATGATCTAGCCTGGTCATTACAGTATATACAGTATCTCTACCATATACAGACACCAACTAGTATCCCCTTTATGATCTAGCCAGGTCATTACAGTATATACAGTATCTCTACCATCTGCCAGACACCAACTAGTATCCCCTTTATGATCTAGCCAGGTCATTATAGTATATACAGTATCTCTAACATCTGCCAGACACCAACTAGTATCCCCTTTATGATCTAGCCAGGTCATTACAGTATATACAGTATCTCTACCATATACAGACACCAACTAGTATCCCCTTTATGATCTAGCCAGGTCATTACAGTATATACAGTATCTC
This sequence comes from Salmo salar, assembly GCF_965601325.2. NCBI lineage: Eukaryota > Metazoa > Chordata > Actinopteri > Salmoniformes > Salmonidae > Salmo > Salmo salar. Next base: position 85,912 of record NW_027675576.1, on the reverse strand, counting down.
TACCATCTAGCCAGGTCATTACAGTATATACAGTATCTCTACCATATACAGACACCAACTAGTATCCCCTTTATGATCTAGCCAGGTCATTACAGTATCTCTACCATATACAGACACCAACTAGTATCCCCTTTATGATCTAGCCAGGTCATTACAGTATATACAGTATCTCTACCATCTGCCAGACACCAACTAGTATCCCCTTTATGATCTAGCCAGGTCATTACAGTATATACAGTATCTCTACCATCTGCCAGACACCAACTAGTATCCCCTTTATGATCTAGCCAGGTCATTACAGTATATACAGTATCTCTACCATATACAGACACCAACTAGTATCCCCTTTATGATCTAGCCAGGTCATTACAGTATATACAGTATCTCTACCATCTAGCCAGGTCATTACAGTATATACAGTATCTCTACCATATACAGACACCAACTAGTATTCCCTTTATGATCTAGCCAGGTCATTACAGTATATACAGTATCTCTACCATATACAGACACCAACTAGTATCCCCTTTATGATCTAGCCAGGTCATTACAGTATATACAGTATCTCTACCATATACAGACACCAACTAGTATCCCCTTTATGTTCTAGCCAGGTCATTACAGTATATACAGTATCTCTACCATATACAGACACCAACTAGTATCCCCTTTATGATCTAGCCAGGTCATTACAGTATATACAGTATCTCTACCATCTGCCAGACACCAACTAGTATCCCCTTTATCATCTAGCCAGGTCATTACAGTATATACAGTATCTCTACCATATACAGACACCAACTAGTATCACCTTTATGATCTAGCCAGGTCATTACAGTATATACAGTATCTCTACCATATACAGACACCAACTAGTACCCCCTTTATGATATAGCCAGGTCATTACAGTATATACAGTATCTCTACCATATACAGACACCAACTAGTATCCCCTTTATGATCTAGCCAGGTCATTACAGTATATACAGTATCTCTACCATATACAGACACCAACTAGTATCCCCTTTATGATCTAGCCAGGTCATTACAGTATATACAGTATCTCTACCATATACAGACACCAACTAGTATCCCCTTTATGATCTAGCCAGGTCATTACAGTATATACAGTATCTCTACCATATACAGACACCAACTAGTATCCCCTTTATGATCTAGCTAGGTCATTACAGTATATACAGTATCTCTACCATCTGCCAGACACCAACTAGTATCCCCTTTATTATCTAGCTTGGCCATTACAGTATATACAGTATCTCTACCATATACAGACACCAACTAGTATCCCCTTTATGATCTAGCCAGGTCATTACAGTATATACAGTATCTCTACCATCTGCCAGACACCAACTAGTATCCCCTTTATGATCTAACCAGGTCATTACAGTATATACAGTATCTCTACCATATACAGACACCAACTAGTATCCCCTTTATGATCTAGCCAGGTCATTACAGTATATACAGTATCTCTACCATATACAGACACCAACTAGTATCCCCTTTATGATCTAGCCAGGCCATTACAGTATATACAGTATCTCTACCATATACAGACACCAACTAGTATCCCCTTTATGATCTAGCCAGGTCATTACAGTATATACAGTATCTCTACCATATACAGACACCAACTAGTATCCCCTTTATGATCTAGCCAGGCCATTACAGTATATACAGTATCTCTACCATATACAGACACCAACTAGTATCCCCTTTATGATCTAGCCAGGTCATTACAGTATATACAGTATCTCTACCATATACAGACACCAACTAGTATCCCCTTTATGATCTAGCCAGGTCATTACAGTATATACAGTATCTCTACCATATACAGACACCAACTAGTATCCCCTTTATTATCTAGCCAGGTCATTACAGTATATACAGTATCTCTACCATATACAGACACCAACTAGTATCCCCTTTATGATCTAGCCAGGTCATTATAGTATATACAGTATCTCTACCATATACAGACACCAACTAGTATCCCCTTTATGATCTAGCCAGGTCATTACAGTATATACAGTATCTCTACCATATACAGACAGCAACTAGTATCCCCTTTATGATCTAGCCAGGTCATTACAGTATATACAGTATCTCTACCATATACAGACACCAACTAGTATCCCCTTTATGATCTAGCCAGGTCATTATAGTATATACAGTATCTCTACCATATACAGACACCAACTAGTATCCCCTTTATGATCTAGCCAGGTCATTACAGTATATACAGTATCTCTACCATATACAGACAGCAACTAGTATCCCCTTTATGATCTAGCCAGGTCATTACAGTATATACAGTATCTCTACCATATACAGACACCAACTAGTATCCCCTTTATGATCTAGCCAGGTCATTACAGTATATACAGTATCTCTACCATATACAGACACCAACTAGTATCCCCTTTATGTTCTAGCCAGGTCATTACAGTATATACAGTATCTCTACCATATACAGACACCAACTAGTATCCCCTTTATGATCTAGCCAGGTCATTACAGTATATACAGTATCTCTACCATATACAGACACCAACTAGTATCCCCTTTATGATCTAGCCAGGTCATTACAGTATATACAGTATCTCTACCATATACAGACACCAACTACTATCCCCTTTATGATCTAGCCAGGCCATTACAGTATATACAGTATCTCTACCATCTGCCAGACACCAACTAGTATCCCCTTTATGATCTAGCCAGGTCATTACAGTATATACAGTATCTCTACCATCTGCCAGACACCAACTAGTATCCCCTTTATGATCTAGCCAGGTCATTACAGTATATACAGTATCTCTACCATCTGCCAGACACCAACTAGTATCCCCTTTATGATCTAGCCAGGTCATTACAGTATATACAGTATCTCTACCATATACAGACACCAACTAGTATCCCCTTTATGATCTAGCCAGGCCATTACAGTATATACAGTATCTCTACCATATACAGACACCAACTAGTATCCCCTTTATGATCTAGCCAGGTCATTACAGTATATACAGTATCTCTACCATATACAGACACCAACTAGTATCCCCTTTATGATCTAGCCAGGTCATTACAGTATATACAGTATCTCTACCATATACAGACCGTCTTCCATCTGCCAGACACCAACTAGTATCCCCTTTATTATATTACATTCATATTATTACTTTTAGATGTCAAGACTCTGTAAAATGAGGTACTTGCTGCTGGACTGTTGCAGTGTTCTACAATGTGCTCGACATGGCTGCTATCAACACGTGTTGTACAAGCAATGCCTTGTCAAGACAGTCAGCAGGAGAGATTTCATGATGGATCTGGCATGTGAGCTTTGTGAGAACCACATGAACGCAGAGAAAGAAGCTACAGTCACCAAGCAGGAAGCAGGTCCTGTTCTCTCTCTTCCCCCAGGCACCACATCTCCCTCGGGGGAGAAAGAAGCTACAGTCACCAAGCAGGAAGCAGGTCCTGTTCTCCCTTTTCCCCCAGGCACCACATCTCCCTCGGGGGAGAAAGAAGCTACAGTCACCAAGCAGGCAGCAGATCCTGTTCTCCCTTTTCCCCCAGGCACCACATCTCCCTCGGGGGAGAAAGAAGCTACAGTCACCAAGCAGGAAGCAGGTCCTGTTCTCCCTTTTCCCCCAGGCACCACATCTCCCTCGGGGGAGAAAGAAGCTACAGTCACCAAGCAGGAAGCAGGTCCTGTTCTCCCTTTTCCCCCAGGCACCACATCTCCCTCGGGGGAGAAAGAAGCTACAGTCACCAAGCAGGCAGCAGGTCCTGTTCTCCCTTTTCCCCCAGGCACCACATCTCCCTCGGGGGAGAAAGAAGCTACAGTCACCAAGCAGGCAGCAGGTCCTGTTCTCCCTTTTCCCCCAGGCACCACATCTCCCTCGGGGGAGAAAGAAGCTACAGTCACCAAGCAGGCAGCAGGTCCTGCTCTCCCTTTTCCCCCAGGCACCACATCTCCCTCGGGGGAGAAAGAAGCTACAGTCACCAAGCAGGCAGCAGGTCCTGTTCTCCCTCTTCCCCCAGGCACCACATCTCCCTCGGGGGAGAAAGAAGCTACAGTCACCAAGCAGGCAGCAGGTCCTGCTCTCCCTCTTCCCCAAGCACCACAGCTCCAAGCAGCCAGCAGGTCCTGCTCTCCCTCTTCCCCAAGCACCACAGCTCCAAGCAGGCAGCAGGTCCTGCTCTCCCTCTTCCCCAAGCACTACATCTCCCTCGGGGGAGAAAGAAGACACAATGACATGTCGGCAGGTGCACACCAAACAAGGCCAATGAAACCTGTGTGCAGGGCAACCGATTTGATTTGTTTGTGGACCCAAAGCATAAAGAGAAGACAGGATTGATTCATGTGTAAAGGCCCGGTACAGTGTCTGATACAATCAACAAATTATTGTTTTAATATATTTTTATAAATATATTTCCACCAATATTTTTTAATGCAATTCATCCTTTTCAATTGTGCTTTTGTTTAGGAATACAGAATACATTTCTGCTCACCTTATTCAAATATTACTTTTTCGGTTGTTTCTAATTTGTCAAAAGAATCTGTAAATTGACTTTATTAATTACTATAACTCTTACTAATCAAATCTACAAGTACAGTTGATCAAATGGATTCCACTGTAGAGTTTTTATTGTAAGGGAGATAGGACAATTTATTTTCTACATTGTAGAATTAACAATTGTTGTTATTTTACTGATATATTTCCACTAATCTTTATTAATGTAATTAATATTTTACAGTAGTTTATACACTATTTATCAAGTGTTTATTTAACAAACCATGTTTTCACACCTTGCAACTTTCTGGATGATATGCATCTGATGCATATGCTAAAGTGGACGCCTGGCAACTTTCTCTAGCAGGGACTTATATACTGAAAGACCAGGTGTGTAACGGCCGTCGTTCAAATGAGACCAAGGTGCAGCGGAGGATGTGTTCATCTTAAATTAATTTAATGGATCGATTGAACACTATACAAAAATAAACCAAAAAACGACCAGCAACAGTTCTGTCAGGATACAAAACTAAACAAGAAAATATTCACCCACAAACCCCAAAGGAAAAACAGGCTGCCTATGTATGACTGTCAATCAGCAACAACGATCTACACCTGTTCCTGATTGAGAGCCATACATGGCCGAAACAAAGAAAACCACCAACATAGAAAAAGAAACCTAGAACGCCCACCCATGTCACACCCTGGCCTAACCAAAAATAGAGAACAAAAAACCCTCTCTATGGCTAGGGCATTACAAGGTGGTTCTAGTGTTAAGGACTGGTAGATGGGTGTTCTGATAGGCTGAAAGACCAGGTGGTTCTAGTGTTAAGGACTGGTAGATGGGTGTTCTGATAGGCTGATAGACCAGGTGGTTCTAGTGTTAAGGACTGGTAGATGGGTGTTCTGATAGGCTGAAAGACCAGGTGGTTCTAGTGTTAAGGACTGGTAGATGGGTGTTCTGATAGGCTGATAGACCAGGTGGTTCTAGTGTTAAGGACTGGTAGATGGGTGTTGACCATTCACTCATGCTGACCGGCTCCAGTACTTTGTTCTTGACTAAAGCCTCCAAGTCAGCCTAGACTTTTGGTCTGATAGCAGAAGCTACAGGTCCTGCTATCAGAACCTTTGGTTTGCTGTCTGGCTTAATGCCAAGCTTCCCTGTGATGTCGTTCATACAACCCTGCTGTCCATTAAATCCATCTGTTTCTTTAAGATGGCAGGTAGGTCTGTGTCTCCATGTGTCATTGTCTGCACTGATGGCCAGTCCAGTGTGATTTTCTCCAACTATGAACATCCCAGTAGTGATGCATAGTCTCCTTTCAGGAGGTAGAGTGGCAGCTTTCAGTTTGTCTGTATACCTGAACTGTGACATCAGTGATGCCTCTCACAGAGACAGATTCACCTGTGTAAGTCTTTAACACGAGGTGCGCTGGTTGAAGTGGAAGGTGTTTCAGTGTGATTTCCTGGTCTGATGAGTCACTCACCTCAGTGTTCTCTTACTCAACAGTGTGAACATGTTTCTTGTTTCCCGTTTTGCATTTTCTGTTCTCTTTTTGTTTCTAGAGGATTTGTCAAGTGTGTATTTTTTTACCACAGGCTGGACAATCCATGTCCTTACACCAGCATGTAGAATCCTGACATCCCTTTATACCACAGGCTGGACAATCCATGTCCTTACACCAGCATGTAGAATCCTGACATCCCTTTATACCACAGGCTGGACAATCCATGTCCTTACACCAGCATGTAGAATCCTGACATCCCTTTATACCACAGGCTGGACAATCCATGTCCTTACACCAGCATGTAGAATCCTGACATCCCTTTATACCACAGGCTGGACAATCCATGTCCTTACACCAGCATGTAGAATCCTGACATCCCTTTATACCACAGGCTGGACAATCCATGTCCTTACACCAGCATGTAGAATCCTGACACCCCTTTATACCACAGGCTGGACAATCCATGTCCTTACACCAGCATGTAGAATCCTGACATCCCTTTATACCACAGGCTGGACAATCCATGTCCTTACACCAGCATGTAGAATCCTGACATCCCTTTATACCACAGGCTGGACAATCCATGTCCTTACACCAGCATGTAGAATCCTGACATCCCTTTATACCACAGGCTGGACAATCCATGTCCTTACACCAGCATGTAGAATCCTGACATCCCTTTATACCACAGGCTGGACAATCCATGTCCTTACACCAGCATGTAGAATCCTGACATCCCTTTATACCACAGGCTGGACAATCCATGTCCTTACACCAGCATGTAGAATCCTAACATCCCTTTATACCACAGGCTGGACAATCCATGTCCTTACACCAGCATGTAGAATCCTGACATCCCTTTATACCACAGGCTGGACAATCCATGTCCTTACACCAGCATGTAGAAGAAGCCTGATGTCCCACCTTGCCACAGTGGAAGCATGTGACTTGATTTTCCCGTCTCTGATTTTCAGTTGAAACTCTGCGCACTTTTCCTTTTTTTGTGATCAACTTTTTTATTTATTATAAAGGAACACAGACAAGAACAAATAGCAGCAGGAATGGCTATACAGCTAGAGACACAATACTGTTAAAATATATATCAGAACAAATAGCAGCAGGAATGGCTATACAGCTAGAGACACAATACTGTTAAAATATATATTAGAATAAATAGCAGCAGGAATGGTTATACAGCTAGAGAAACAATACTGTTAATATATATATCAGAACTAATAGCAGCAGGAATGGTTATACAGCTAGAGACACAATACTGTTAATATATATATCAGAACTAATAGCAGCAGGAATGGTTATACAGCTAGAGACACAATACTGTTAATATATATATCAGAACTAATAGCAGCAGGAATGGTTATACAGCTAGAGACACAATACTGTTAAAATATATATCAGAATAAATAGCGCAGGAATGGTTATACAGCTAGAGACACAATACTATCAAAAAATATATATAAGTATAATATGTAAACCAGGTATTGCAGGTAAAAACAATTATAATTAACCACATATACAATCACTCACCTGAGCCGCATCAACCCCTCCTGGGACCACCCCACCCCACCCTCCATCCCCTCCTGGGACCACCCCACCCCCTCCTGGGACCACCCCATCCCACCCTCCAACCCCTCCTGGGACCACCCCAACCCCTCCTGGGACCACCCCAACCCACCCTCTAACCCCTCCTGGGACCACCCCAACCCACCCTCCATCTCCTCCTGGTACCACCCCAACCCACCCTCCATCCCCTCCTGGTACCACCCCAACCCACCCTCCAACCCCTCCTGGGACCACCCCACCCCAACCCACCCTCCATCCCCTCCTGGTACCACCCCAACCCACCCTCCATCCCCTCCTGGTACCACCCCAACCCACCCTCCAACCCCTCCTGGGACCACCCCAACCCCCCCTCCATCCCCTCCTGGGACCACCCCACCCCAACCCACCCAACCTGATCGCTATGAAATAAAATACAAAATCAGTAAAAAATCAGTAAGGCCACATTTGCACTAAAATTAGAATGAACGTCAATCAGTTGGGTAAAAAACTAACTTGTATAGTTTCAGCTGCAGATAACCAGCTGTCAATTGTTTTATAAATTATATCTATAAAAGTGCTGATCCAATGAGGTGTGGTGGTAGACATCTTAGGTCCAACATCTGTTTAGCTGCTGTCAAACCTGACAACATTAAACCTATTTTCTGTAATGATAGTGGTGAATTATCATTAAGTGATAACAGTTTGGGGGAACAAGGTATGATGATATCCACTACAGCAGATAAGACAGAGGGTACCTCTTTCCAAAACATGTCCCCTGGTCACTCCCAGTTGATAAGAGAATTATCTAATAAAGGTAAATGAATCAATAAACCATGATGAATTATTAGTCATACAGCATGGTTAATGAATAATCAATGTAATGATCAATGTAGGGATCGATCAGTCTGATTAGTTCCGGAAAGTCCAGGAACCACTGGAGAGGGAAAGAAATGTGTGTATGCAATTAGTATAGAGAGATAGAGAAACAGATGGTAAAGGGGGTGAAAGCTTCAAAGCATTTCTAACCTTGAGGGAAAGGAACAGGCTGAGCTCGGGATAGTGATAAACAGTGTGAGAAGTTTATTGGGGATGCAGGTCACCAACGGATTGTGTGTAAATGCATGTGCGTAAGTAAGCAAGAACTATATAATGACTGTTTTGTTATCCTGACGGCAGAACGTTCTCATGAATAAAGCTACAGAAACCTTTTGCAGAAAGCTGAGTCCTTGCCTAATTATTTTAACCCATTGTCTTACAAACTTTGGGCATTAGTCAAGGCGAATTGATTATTGATTATTATCATAAAAGATATAAAATTCCTTTAACAATTGGTCCTTCGAGCCGGATTTCAAACTGCCGCTGTCGTTCCAAGGAGACACGGAAACCGGGCGGATGAAATATCCGTAAATCAAAGACCTGGCCCTTTACTCTGTGGGTTCTTTACAGGCCGGTGGCAAACTGGTACGCGACAGAGGTGGTGACGAGATTCTACGAACATTGAAAAACTCAGCTGCAAATAACAAGGTTAGTAAGCTTTATTCATTGTTTTGGGGAATAGCACCTGCATGATTACATTAAATAAGGAATGAGTGAGAGCACCTGAATGTCTGCGTTGCATGATGAGTGATACACCTGTAGGTCTGCATTACATGATGAAATGAGGAATACACCGGTATGTCTGCATTGCATGATGGAATAAGGGACACAATTGGGTGTTGGCATTAAATAGCTCAGTCTTATCACTCAATATGAGTCAAAATCTGTCACTTCCAGGAGTGCTCATTTTGTCAAAAATGAAAAAATAACAACTCACAGCTGTGTTAATAGACCCAACTCAAACATCTGCTATCTTGAAATGTCCAAAAAAGGTATTTAAATGGGCCTACCAGACATCTTCTGGAGAGAAGATAAGGTCAGGGACTCCTGTCTTACTCTCCGTCATGTTGAAATAGGTTTCCCTGTCTTACTCTCCGTCATGTTGAAATAGGTTCTCCTGTCTTACTTTCTGTCATGTTGAGATGGGTTAGTTCTTCTTGAGAGAACTAACCCAAAATGAGTCGAACTAACCCAAAATTAGTCGAAAGGCTAAGGGATTCTCTTCCTGAGAAGAAGCTGACAGCCTTCAAACAGAGCAAAAAAAGTGGTCCCAAACAATATGTCAAAATGAATAAAAAAATGATACAGCTGTCTTTAATAAGATCAAACTGAACTAACTGCTATCTTGAAATGTTGAAAAAGTGTTTTTAAATAGGCATCCTATCATTTGAAAATTAGTTGAAAGGCTAAGTGATTCTCCTCCTGACAAGAAGTTGACAGCCTTCAAACAGAGCAAAAAAAGTGGGCGTGAACATAGAATATTTTTGGGTCCAAAAAAAGAATATACAGCTGTCTTAAATAAGATCAAACTGAACTAACTGCCATCTTGAAATGTTGAAAAAGTGTTTTTAAATAGCTCAGTCTTATCACTCAATATGAGTCAAAATCTGTCACTTCCAGGACTGCTCATTTTGTCAAAAATTAAAAAATGAAAAAAATAACAACTCACAGCTGTGTTAATAGACCCAACTCAAACATCTGCTGTCTTGAAATGTCCAAAAAAGGTATTTAAATGGGCCTACCAGACATCTTCTTGAGAGAAGATAAGGCCAGGGATCTCTCTGGTCACCCACAAAGCCATTTCCTCCTTTGGCCGTCTCTCCTTCCAGTTCTCTGCTGCCAATGACTGGAACGAACTACAAAAATCTCTAAAACTGGAAACACATATCTCCCTCACTAGCTTTAAGCACCAGCTGTCAGAGCAGCTCACAGATTACTGCACCTGTACATAGCCCATCTATAATTTAGCCCAACTACTTCTTCCCCTACTGTATTTATATATTTATTAATTTATTTTGCTCCTTTGCACCCCATTATTTCTATGTCTACTTTGCACTTTCTTCTACTACAAATCTACCATTCCAGTGTTTTACTTGCTATATTGTATTTACTTTGCCACCATGGCCTTTTTGCCTTTACCTCCCTTATCTCACCTCATTTGCTCACATTGTATATAGACTTATTTTTTAACTGTATTATTGACTGTATGTTTGTTTTACTCCATGTGTAACTCTGTGTTGTTGTATGTTGTCGAACTGCTTTGCTTTATCTTGGCCAGGTCGCAATTGTAAATGAGAACTTGTTCTCAACTTGCCTACCTGGTTAAATAAAGGTGAAATAAATAAAAATGTATATACTGTATTCAAGTCATGGTTCATCCTATATAACTACTGCTGTCCACTTCATATGTATATACTGTATTCTAGTCCTGGTTCATCCTATATAACTACTGCTGCCCACTTCATATGTATATACTGTATTCTAGTCCTGATTCATCCTATATAACTACTGCTGTTCACTTCATATGTATATACTGTATTCTAGTCCTGGTTCATCCTATATAACTACTGCTGTCCACTTCATATGTATATACTGTATTCTAGTCATGGTTCATCCTATATAACTACTGCTGTCCACTTCATATGTATATACTGTATTCTAGTCCTGGTTCATCCTATATAACTACTACTGTCCACTTCATATGTATATACTGTATTCTAGTCCTGGTTCATCCTATATAACTACTGCTGTCCACTTCATATGTATATACTGTATTCTAGTCATGGTTCATCCTATATAACTACTGCTGTCCACTTCATATGTATATACTGTATTCTAGTCCTGGTTCATCCTATATAACTACTGCTGTCCACTTCATATGTATATACTGTATTCTAGTCCTGGTTCATCCTATATAACTACTGCTATCCACTTCATATGTATATACTGTATTCTAGTCATGGTTCATCCTATATAACTACTGCTGTCCACTTCATATGTATATACTGTATTCTAGTCAAGGACTATCCTATTTAATTATTGCTGTCCACATACTATTCTTCAGATATACTACATATTTGATCCATATTACCTATACATCCCTTTACATTTATATATACACTACCGGTCAAACGTTTTAGAACAATTAAGGGTTTTTCTTTATTTGTACTATTTTCAACATTGTAGATTAATAGTGAAGACATCAAGACTATGAAATATCAGATATGGAATCATGTAGTAACCAAAAAAAGTGTTATATTTATATATTTTATATTTGAGATTCTTCAAAGTAGCCACCCTTTGCCTTGATGACAGCTTTGCACAATCTTGGCATTCTCTCAACCAGCTTCATGAGGTAGTCACCTGGAATGCATTTCAATTAACAGGTGTGCCTTGTTAAAGTTAATTTGTGGAATTTCTTTCCTTCTAAATGCGTTTGAGCAAATCAGTTGTGTTGTGACAAGGTAGGGTTGGTATACAGAAGATAAGCCCTATTTGGTAAAAGACCAAGTCCATATTATGGCAAGAACAGCTCAAATAAGCAAAGAGAAACGACATGAATGTAAAAATAAAGAAAAACCCTTGAATGAGTAAGTGTGTCCCAACATTTGACTGGTACTGTATATACACTGCTCAAAAAAATAAAGGGAACACTAAAATAACACATCCTAGATCTGAATGAATGAAATAATCTTATTAAATACTTTTTTCTTTACATAGATGAATGTGCTGACAACAAAATCACACAAAAATAATCAATGGAAATCCAATTTATCAACCCATGGAGGTCTGGATTTGGAGTCACACTCAAAATTAAAGTGGAAAACCACACTACAGGCTGATCCAACTTTGATATAATGTCCTTAAAACAAGTCAAAATGAGGCTCAGTAGTGTGTGTGGCCTCCACGTGCCTGTATGACCTCCCTACAATGCCTGGGCATGCTCCTGATGAGGTGGCGGATGGTCTCCTGAGGGATCTCCACCCAGACCTGGACTAAAGCATCCGCCAACTCCTGGACAGTCTGTGGTGCAACGTGGCGTTGGTGGATGGAACGAGACATGATGTCCCAGATGTGCTCAATTGGATTCAGGTCTGGGGAACGGGCGAGCCAGTCCATAGCATCAATGCCTTCCTCTTGCAGGAACTGCTGACACACTCCAGCCACATGAGGTCTAGCATTGTCTTGCATTAGGAGGAACCCAGGGCCAACTGCACCAGCATATGGTCTCACAAGGGGTCTGAGGATCTCATCTCGGTACCTAATGGCAGTCAGGCTACCTCTGGCGAGCACATGGAGGGCTGTGCAGCCCCCCAAAGAAATGCCATCCCACACCATGACTGACCCACCGCCAAACCGGTCATGCTGGAGGATGTTGCAGGCAGCAGAACGTTCTCCACGGCGTCTCCAGACTGTCATGTCTGTCACATGTGCTCAGTGTGAACCTGCTTTCATCTGTGAAGAGCACAGGGTGCCAGTGGCGAATTTGCCAATCTTGGTGTTCTCTGGCAAATGCCAAACGTCCTGCACGGTGTTGGGCTGTAAGCACAACCCCCACCTGTGGACGTCGGGCCCTCATACCACCCTCATGGAGTCTGTTTCTGACCGTTTGAGCAGACACATGCACATTTGTGGCCTGCTGGAGGTCATTTTGCAGGGCTCTGGCAGTGCTCCTCCTGCTCCTCCTTGCACAAAGGCGGAGGTAGCGGTCCTGCTGCTGGGTTGTTGCCCTCCTACGGCCTCCTCCATGTCTCCTGATGTACTGGCCTGTCTCCTGGTAGCGCCTCCATGCTCAGGACACTACGCTGACAGACACAGCAAACCTTCTTGCCACAGCTCGCATTGATGTGCCATCCTGGATGAGCTGCACTACCTGAGCCACTTGTGTGGGTTGTAGACTCCGTCTCATGCTACCACTAGAGTGAAAGCACCGCCAGCATTCAAAAGTGACCAAAACATCAGCCAGGAAGCATAGGAACTGAGAAGTGGTCTGTGGTCCCCACCTGCAGAACCACTCCTTTATTGGGGGTGTCTTGCTAATTGCCTATAATTTCCACCTGTTGTCTATTCCATTTGCACAACAGCATGTGAAAGAAATGTATTGTCAATCAGTGTTGCTTCCTAAGTGGACAGTTTGATTTCACAGAAGTGTGATTGACTTGGAGTTACATTGTGTTGTTTAAGTGTTCCCTTTATTTTTTTGAGCAGTGTATATTAATTTAACCTTTATTTAACTAGGCAAGTCAGTTAACCTCTATGTGACCGGCGGGACGAATTCGTCCCACCTACGTAACATCCACTGCCAGCCTGTGGCGCGATTTTCAAAATCTTCAAAATCCTATTACTTCAATTTCTCAAACATATGACTATTTTACAGCCATTTAAAGATAAGACTCTCGTTAATCTAACCACACTGTCCGATTTCAAAAAGGCTTTACAACGAAAGCAAAACATTAGATTATGTCAGCAGAGTACCAAGCCAGAAATAATCAGACACCCATTTTTCAAGCCAGCATATAATGTCACCAAAACCCAGAAGACAGCTAAATGCAGCACTCACCTTTGATGATCTTCATCAGATGACAACCCTAGGACATTATGTTATACAATACATGCATGTTTTGTTCAATCAAGTTCATATTTATATCAAAAACCAGCTTTTTACATTAGCATGTGACGTTCAGAACTAGCATACCCCCCGCAAACTTCCGGGGAATTCGCTAACATTTTACTAAATTACTCACGATAAACGTTCACAAAAAGCATAACAATTATTTTAAGAATTATAGATACAGACCTCCTCTATGCACTCGATATGTCCGATTTTAAAATAGCTTTTTGGTGAAAGCACATTTTGCAATATTCTAAGTATATAGCCCAGGCATCACGGGCTCGCTATTTAGACACCCGGCAAGTTTAGCACTCACCATAATCATATTTACTATTATAAAAATGTCATTACCTTTTGTTGTCTTCGTCAGAATGCACACCCAGGACGTCTACTTCAATAACAAATGTTGGTTTGGTCCAAAATAATCCATCGTTATATCCGAATAGCGGCGTTTTGTTCGTGCGTTCCAGACACTATCCGAAATAGTAAAGAAGTGTCGCGCGCTTGGCGCAATTCCTGACAATAAAATTCAAAGTATTCAATTGCCGTACGTCGAAGCATGTCAACCGCTGTTTAAAATCAATTTTTACGTCATTTTTCTCGTAGAAAAGCGGTAAAATTCCGACAGGGAATCTCCTTTTCGGCAAACAGAGGAAAAAATCCCAAAGGCGGGGGCGGTCGGGGTCACGCGCATAAGCTAGTGTCTCTTGATGGGCCACTTGAGAAAGGCGATAATGTGTTTCAGCCTGGGGCTGGAATGACGACATTCTGTTTTTTCCCGGGCTCTGAGAGCCTATGGACGACGTGGGAAGTGTCACGTTAGAGCAGAGATCCTTAGTAAATGATAGAGATGGCAAAGAAGTTCCAGAAATGGTCAGACAGGCCACTTCCTGTAAAGGAATCTCTCAGGTTTTGACCTGCCATTTGAGTTCTGTTATACTCACAGACACCATTCAAACAGTTTTAGAAAATTTAGGGTGTTTTCTATCCATATGTAATAAGTATATGCATATTCTAGTTACTGAGTAGGAGTGGTAACCAGATTAAATCGGGTATGTTTTTTATCCAGCCGTGTCAATGCTGCCCCCTAGCCCTAACAGGTTTTAAGAACAAATTCTTATTCACAATGACAGCCTACCCGGCCAAACCCGGACGACACCGGGCCAATTGTGCGCCGCTCTATGGGACTTTCAATCACGGCCGGATGTGATACAGCCTGGATTCAAACCAGGGACTGTAGTGACACCTCTTGCACTGAGATGCAGTGCCTTAGACCGCTGTGCCACTCGGGAGCCCCAGCCTCCTGTACATGTACATATTTACCTCAACTACCACGTATCCCTGCACATTGATATGGTATTGGTACTCCTTGTATATAGCTTCATGCTTGTGTGTTTTATTTCTCGCTTTTTTTATCATTTTATCTAAAACTCTACATCTTTGGGAAAGAGTTTGTAAGTAAGCATTTCACTGTTGTATTTGGCGCATGTAACAAATAACATTTGATTTGACACACACACACACACACACACACACACACACACACACACACACACACACACACACACACACACACACACACGTGAAATGCTAAATGTAATGTAATGGCTGCTGGCAGATGGGTGTTTTTATCTGTACACGTACCTGTACATCATGTCCTGTCCTGTAGTGTGATACCCAACACAACACACAGGTTCCAGTCTGGAATCACAAGCACTAAGGACAATCAGTGGTTGTGACAGTGTGACATAGAGCCACAATGACGTTACCAGTCTTATGTAACATCAGGCACTAAGAGCATGACAGTTCAGAGACATCAACAGCATTACAGTGCCAGGCAATCCATCCCTCTGTCCTTGCATCAGTCATTGCGTTATGCCAGCCCGCCCACTTGTTTCAGAAACATGAATGAATGATACCGATGAGACCATCTGAGAGACAATCTGCTAACTCGTTAGCCCTGACAGTTCCTATTAACAATGGCTGTTGTATATGCTTTAATTACACTGATGAGGTACATGATACTGTTCAGCCAGTATCAATCCCTAGATCTACAGCAATATAAGTACACGACAACATACTGTACGTTGTACGCTCACCTCTTTGCTACAAAGCACTGCAGCTTTTTTTCTGTTTGTCAATGAAAGCCTCTCATTTTACATTTAATCGATACTATAGCAAAATAATTTTGCACGGACAAAAAGGAGGATGGCTATGAACAAACTACTCCACTCCAACGAGTGGCCATAAGAATGAGATCGCACACTGATGCATGTCAGAAGGTGCTTTCAACTGGGATGTGGTAGTATCCCTGTCCTGCAGTCAAATGATCTAGTGGCCTCACGGGTGGAGTGATATTCTTATTTTTCATAATTTAATCATTTATAAACATTATTCAATTTTTTTTTATGCAGAAAATCCGGTGTTTCTATGTCTAACAGTTTTGTTATATTCAGTATTCTATGACGTATATAAAGTGTAATATTGGGATGCAAACTCAGAATTGAATACATCAGATAATGACCAGATCTCCCAGTGGAAGAAAGTCACATAATACTACAATTTCTTTCCCCAACACCAGCAAATTCTTTAGTTGCAAGGCTGGACTTTTCCTAATGTTGTTGAGAGACAAGAAGCATGGCAAAGGGACAGACTAATAGTTTACTCAACTTTACACTACTAGGCTACCTGTTCTCTCTCCCTCTGTCAACAGCCAAGTGGAATTCACATGATTTCACAAAGCTGGAACTCAGTCAGCTGTATAAGGAAATAAGCAAACAGGAAACCACTCACCCAGAGGTGGAGCTCCTAGTGGCCGGAGACTTTAATGCAGGGAAACTTAAATCAGTTCTACCAAATTTATATCAACATGTTAAATGTGCATCCAGAGGGAAAAAAATTCTAGATCACCTTTACTCCACAGACAGAGACGCATACAAAGCTCTCCCTCGCCCTCCATTTGGTAAATCCGGCCACAACTCTGTCCTCCTGATGCCTGCTTATAAGCAAAAATGAAAGCAGGAAGCAGCAGTGACTCGGTCAATAAAAAAGTGGTCAGATGAAGCAGACACTAAACTACAGGACTGTTTTGCTATCACAGACTGGAAAATGTTCCGGGATTCTTCCGATGGCATTGAGGAGTACACCACATCAGTCACTGGCTTTATCAATAAGTGCATCAAGGACGTCGTCCCCACAGTAACTGTATGTACATACCCCAACCAGAAGCCATGGATTACAGGCAACATTCGCACTGAGCTAAAGGGTAGAGCTGCCGCTTTCAAGGTGCGGGACTCTAACCCGGAAGCTCATAAGAAATCCTGCTATGCCCTGTGACAAACCATCAAACAGGCAAAGTGTCAATACAGGGCTAAGATTGAATCATATTACACTGGCTCCGATGCTCGTCTTATGTGGCAGGGCTTGCAAACTATTACAGACTACAAAGGGAAGCACAGCCGCGAGATGCCCAGTGACACGAGCCTACCAGACGAGCTAAATCACTTCTATGCTCACTTCGAGGCAAGCAACACTGAGGCATGCATGAGAGCATCAGCTGTTCCGGACGACTGTGTGATCATGCTCTCCGTTGCCGACGTGAGTAAGACCTTTAAACAGGTCAACATACACAAGGCTAGCCTCCCGGGTGGCGCAGTGGTCTAAGGTGCTAGCTGTGCCACCAGAGATTCGAGGTTTGAGCCTAGGCTCTGTCGCAGCCGGCAGCGACCGGGAGGCCCATGGGGCAGTGCACAATTGGCCCAGCATCGTCCGGGTTAGGGAGGGTTTGGCCGGCAGGGATATCCTTGTCTCATCGCGCACTAGCGACTCCTGTGTCGGGCCGGGCGCAGTGCACGCTGACCAGGTCGCCAGGTGTACGGTGTTTCCTCCGACACATTGGTGCTGCTGGCTTCCGGGTTGGATGGGCATTGTGTCAAGAAGCAGCACGGCTAGGTTGGGTTGTGTTTCAGAGGACGCATGGCTCTTGACCTTTGCCTCTCCCGAGTCCGTACGGGAGTTGCAGCAAAGAGACAAGACTGTCACTACTACCAATTGGATACCAAGAAATTGGGAAGAAAAAAAGGGGTAAAAAATAATAAAAAATAACATACACAAGGCTGCGGGGCCAGATGGATTACCAGGATGTGTGCTCCTGGCATGTGCTGACCAACTGGCAGGTGTCTTCACTGACATTTTCAACATGTCCCTGATTGAGTCTGTAATACCAACAACCTTCAAAAAGACCACCATAGTCCCAGTGCCCAAGAACACAAAGGCAACCTGTCTAAATGACTCACGCACTCACGTCTGTAGCTGTGAAGTGCTTTGAAAGGTTGGTAATGGCTCACATCAACACCATTATCCCAGAAACCCTAGACCCACTCCAATTTGCATACCGCCCAAACAGATCCACAGATGATGCAATCTCTATTGCACTCCACACTGCCCTTTCCCACCTGGATAAAAGGAACACTTATGTGAGAATGCTGTTCATTGACTACAGCTCAGCGTTCAACACCATAGTACCCTCAAAGTTCATCACTAAGCTAAGGATCCTGGGACTAAACACCTCCCTCTGCAACTGGATCCTGGACTTCCTGACGGGCCAGGTGGTGAGGGTAGGTAGCAACACATCTGCCACGCTGGTCCTCAACACTGGAGCTCCCCAGGGGTGTGTGCTCAGTCCCCTCCTGTACTCCTTGTTCACCCATGACTGCATGGCCAGGCACGACTCCAACCTAATCATTAACCTGTTAGGGCTAGGGGGCAGTATTGACACGGCTGGATAAAAAACATACCCGATTTAATCTGGTTACCACTCCTACCCAGTAACTAGAATATGCATATACTTATTACATATGGATATAAAACACCCTAAAGTTTCTAAAACTGTTTGAATGGTGTCTGTGAGTATAACAGAACTCAAATGGCAGGTCAAAACCTGAGAGATTCCTTTACAGGAAGTGGCCTGTCTGACCATTTCTTGAACTTCTTTTCCATCTCTATCTTTTACTAAGGATCTCTGCTCTAACGTGACACTTCCTACGTCGTCCATAGGCGCTTAGAGCCCGGGAAAAAACAGAATGTCGTCATCCCAGCCCCAGGCTGAAACACATTATCGCCTTTCTCAAGTGGCCGATCAAGGGACTCTGGGCTTAGGCGCGTGACCCGACCGCCCCCGCCTTTGTGATTTTTTTCCTCTGTTTGCCGAAAAGGAGATTCCCTGTCGGAATATTATCGCTTTTCTACGAGAAAAATGGCGTAAAAATTGATTTTAAACAGCGGTTGACATGCTTCGAAGTACAGTAATGGAATATTTAGAATTTTTTTGTCACGAATTGCGCCATGCGCGCGACCCTTCTTTACCATTTCGGATAGTGTCTGGAACGCACGAACAAAACGCCGCTATTCGGATATAACGATGGATTATTTTGGACCAAACCAACATTTGTTATTGAAGTAGCAGTCCTGGGAGTGCATTCTGACGAAGACAACAAAAGGTAATCAAACTTTTATAATAGTAAATATGATTATGGTGAGTGCTAAACTTGCCGGGTGTCTAAATAGCTAGCCCGTGATGCCTGGGCTATGTACTTAGAATATTGCAAAATGTGCTTTCACCAAAAAGCTATTTTAAAATCGGACATATCGAGTGCATAGAGGAGGTCTGTATCTATAATTCTTAAAATAATTGTTATGCTTTTTGTGAACGTTTATCGTGAGTAATTTAGTAAAATGTTAGCGAATTCCCCGGAAGTTTGCGGGGGGTATGCTAGTTCTGAACGTCACATGCTAATGTAAAAAGCTGGTTTTTGATATAAATATGAACTTGATTGAACAAAACATGCATGTATTGTATAACATAATGTCCTAGGGTTGTCATCTGATGAAGATCATCGAAGGTGAGTGCTGCATTTAGCTGTCTTCTGGGTTTTGGTGACATTATATGCTAGCTTGAAAAATGGGTGTCTGATTATTTCTGGCTTGGTACTCTGCTGACATAATCTAATGTTTTGCTTTCGTTGTAAAGCCTTTTTGAAATCGGACAGTGTGGTTAGATTAACGAGAGTCTTGTCTTTAAATAGCTTTAAAATAGTCATATGTTTGAGAAATTGAAGTAATAGGATTTTTAAGGTTTTGAAAATCGCGCCACGGGCTTCAAGTGGCTGTTACGTAGGTGGGACGAATTCGTCCCGCCTAGCCCATAGAGGTTAAGTTTGCAGTCGACACAACAGTGGTAGGCCTGATCACCGACAACGACGAGACAGCCTATAGGGAGGAGGTCAGAGACCTAGCCAGGTGGTGCCAGAATAACAACCTATCCCTCAACGTAACCAAGACTAAGGAGATGATTGTGGACCACAGGAAAAGGAGGACCGAGCACGCCCCCATTCTCATCAACGGGGCTGTAGTGGAGCAGGTTGAGAGCTTCAAGTTCCTTGGTGTCCACATCAATAACAAACTAGAATGATCCAAACACACCATGACAGTCGTGAAGAGGGCACGACAAAGCCTATTCCCCCTCAGGAAACTAAAAAGATTTGATATGGGTCCTGAGATTCTCAAAAGGTTCTACAGCTGCAACATCGAAAGCATCCTGACTGGTTGCATCACTGCCTGGTATGGCAACTACTCGGCCTCTGACCGCAAGGCACTACAGAGGGTAGTGCATACGGCCCAGTACATCACTGGGGCTAAGCTGCCTGCCATCCAGGACCTCTACACCAGGCAATGTCAGAGGAAGGGCCTAAAAATTGTCAAAGACCCCAGCCACCCCAGTCATAGACTGTTCTCTCTACTACCGCATGGCAAGCGGTACCGGAGTGCCAAGTCTAGGACAAAAAGGCTTCTCAACAGTTTTTACCCCCAAGCCATAAGACTCCTGAACAGGTAATCAAATGGCTACCCGGACTATCTGCATTGTGTCCCACCCACCACCTGCCAACCCCTCTTTTACGCTACTGCTACTCTCTGTTCATCATATATGCATAGTCACTTTAACCATATCTACATGTACATACTACCTCAATCAGCCTGACTAACCGGTGTCTGTATGTAGCCTCGCTACTTTTATAGCCTCGCTACTGTATATAGCCTGTCTTTTTACTGTTGTTTTATTTCTTTACTTACCTGTTGCTCACCTAATACCTTTTATGCACTATTGGTTAGAGCCTGTAAGTAAGCATTTCACTGTAAGGTCTACACCTGCTGTATTCAGCGCACGTGACAAATCAACTTTGGTGAAAATCTCCTAGAGATGAACGTACTTTGGTGCAAAAAGTGCAAATCAATCCCAGAACAACAGCAAAGGACCTTGTGAAGATGTTGGAGGAAACAGGTACAAAAGTATCTATATCCACAGTAAAACGAGTCCTATATCAACATAAGGCCACTCAGAAAGGAAGAAGCCACTGCTCCAAAACCACCATAAAAAAAGCCAGACTACAGTTTGCAACTGCACATGGGGACAAAGATCATACTTTTTGGAGAAATGTCCTCTGATCTGATGAAACAAAAATAGAACTGTTGGCCATAATGACCATCGTTCTGTTTGGAGGAAAAAGGGGGAGGCTTGCAAGCCGAAGAACACCATCCCAACCGTGAAGCACGGGGGTGGCAGCATCATGTTGTGGGGGTGCTTTGCTGCAGGAGGGACTGGTGCACTTCACAAAATAGATGGCATCATGAGGTAGGAAAATTATGTGGA
Source organism: Salmo salar (assembly GCF_965601325.2). Lineage (NCBI taxonomy): Eukaryota > Metazoa > Chordata > Actinopteri > Salmoniformes > Salmonidae > Salmo > Salmo salar. The sequence goes on along the minus strand of NW_027675576.1, from coordinate 64,108 downwards.
CATATTGAAGCAACATCTCAAGACATCAGTCAGGAAGTTAAAGCTTGGTCTCAAATGGGTCTTCCAAATGGACAATGACCCCAAACATACTTCCAATGTTGTGGCAAAATGGCTTAAGGACAACAAAGTTAATGTATTGGAGTGGCGATCACAAAGCCCTGACCTCAATCCGATAGAAAATCTGTGGGCAGAACTGAAAAAGCGTGTGTGTGCAAGGAGGCCTACAAATCTGACTCAGTTACACCAGCTCTGCCAGGAGGAATGGGCCAAAATTCACCCAACATATTGTGGGAAGCTTGAGGAAGGCTACCCAAAACCTTTGACCCAAGTTAAACAATTTAAAGGCAATGCTACCAAATACTAATTGAGTGTATGCAAACTTCTGACCCACTGGGAATGCGATGAAAGAAATAAAAGCTGAAATAAATTATTCTCCCTACTATCTTTCTGACATTTCACATTCTTAAAATAAAGTGGGGATCCTAACTGACCTAAGACAGGGAACTTTTACTAGAATTAAATGTCAGGAATTGTGAAAAACTGAGTTTAAATGTATTTGGGTAAGGTGTATGTAAACCTCCGACTTCAACAGTATATCTCCCTGACTAACTTCAAGCATCAGCTATCTGAGCAGCTTACCGATCATTGCAGCTGTACATAGCCCATCCAACTACCTACAAATCAAATCAAATCAAATGTATTTATATAGCCCTTCGTACATCAGCTGAAATCTCAAAGTGCTGTACAGAAACCCAGCCTAAAACCCCAAACAGCAAGCAATGCATGTGAAAGAAGCACGGTGGCTAGGAAAAACTCCCTAGGAAAAACTCCCTAGAAAGGCCAAAAACCTAGGAAGAAACCTAGAGAGGAACCAGGATATGAGGGGTGGCCAGTCCTCTTCTGGCTGTGCCGGGTGGATATTATAACAGAACATGGTCAAGATGTTAAAATGTTCATAAATGACCAGCATGGTCAGATAATAATAATCATTGTAGTTGTCGAGGGTGCAACAAGCACGTCCGGTGAACAGGTCAGGGTTCCGTAGCCGCAGGCAGAACAGTTGAAACTGGAGCAGCAGCATGGCCAGGTGGACTGGGGACAGCAAGGAGTCATCATGCCAGGTAGTCCTGAGGCATGGTCCTAGGGCTCAGGTCCTCCGAGAGAAAGAAAGAAAGAAAGAGAGAAAGAGAGAATTAGAGAGAGCATATTTACATTCACACAGGACACCGGATAAGACAAGAGAATACTCCAGATGTAACAGACTGACCCTAGCCCCCCGACACATAAACTACTGCAGCATAAATACTGGAGGCTGAGACAGGAGGGATCAGAAGACACTGTGGCCCCATCCGATGATACCCCCGGACAGGGCCAAACAGGCAGGATATAACCCCACCCACTTTGCCAAAGCACAGCCCCCACACCACTAGAGGGATGTCTACAACCACCAACTCACCGTCCGAAGACAAGGCCGAGTATAGCCCACAAAGATCTCCGCCATGGCACAACCCAAGGGGGGGGGGGGCGCCAACCCATCCCCATATTGTTTTATTTACTTTTTTTGTTCTTTTGCACACCAGTATTTCTACTTGCACATCATCATCTGCACATCTATCACTCCAGTGTTAATAACACTGGATTTTTTTATTGTGTTATTGACTGTACTTCTGTTTATTCCATGTGTAACTCTGTGTTGTTGTTTGTGTCGAACTGCTTTGCTTTATCTTGGCCAGGTCGCAGTTGTAAATGAGAACTTGTTCTCAACTAGCCTACCTGGTTAAATAAAGGACTTGTTCTCAACTGGCCCACCTGGTTAAATAAAGGACTTGTTCTCAACTGGCCCACATGGTTAAATAAAGGACTTGTTCTCAACTGGCCCACCTGGTTAAATAAAGGACTTGTTCTCAACTGGCCACCTGGTTAAATAAAGGTGAAATAAATGTTTTTGTTTATAAAAAAAAAATGTCTGACATCAATGTGTGAGCAACTACAATAATTGAATATGGTCAATTTCAAACATTTGTATATAACATAAACATACTGTTGACATGTAGGCTATGGTGTAATGGAATGGTTTGCCTTGTGTGGTAGGTTTTGTGGGTTTTGACACTCTTATGTAGGTGTTATAACCAGCCATAAAATAACTCAATATATGTCACAACAGGTCCAAATATGTGTCATAACGGTGTTATGACCATATTATAACAGGCTATGACAAGTTATGTCAGCTGTTATGACATATTATGACATGGTTATGACTGTGTCATAATGTTTTATGACGCTGGATGTCAAGTACAGTGTTACCAAAGTGAGTCGTAAACAGCAAATGTGAGTCAACAACAAACAACAACAACTATGACGGTATCACATTTTTTAAATAACACACTCTGATGCGGCATTTATATGCACCTCATTTACTTTCAATAAACCAAATTGACACACAAATTATAGATGTGCTGTGTCCTGTTCTGATTTCATAATTCATACCCTATGAAATGATTTATCCCTCAGATGGTCTTCTCTGATACTAGTTGGCTGTGGCTGAGCTCCAGATGGGGTCAGGGTTAGGGTTTGGACACGATTCCAATAATGGGTTGGCATGAACAGAGATTTTGCAATCTCTCCGATTTTCGGGAATCAGAACTGAAGCTGTGTCCAGCAAAATTCCCAGCGGTGGGCAGACAGGGGGTGAGTTCTCTCCTCAGCAGATATAAGGCCTTGGTCCTATAACTTCTCACGGAGTACATCGTCTTTACAGAGGAGACACAGCTCAACATACAAACTGATAAACAGATATTTCCATCAAAATGTGGTATGTTATACTTTTCATATTCTTTCTTCAACAAAACCCTAGTTGCCTGGCAATTGTTGTCATTGCAGTACCAATCCAAATGAATCTCTGAAATGTCTTTGGACAATGGATCTTTGTAAAATGGCAGGGAAACACAGCTACTTAAATCTTTCAAAAAACATTCAAATTGCTCTAGCTAGAGACCTTTTCTAAATATAGGTTAACAAGCAAGCCCAGAGACTTCCTAAGTAAAGGAACCGTTAGTTGTGGTACTAGTGAGTGTTTGGGCGCTGTCTGTCAGTTGGCTCTGTGTGTGTGTACTGTACTTATGTGTTCCTTCTGTCCGCAGGTCATCCCTGGTAGTGCTCCTCGCGGCCTCCTGTGTCTGTCTGGAACAGGACAAAATCAAAATCAAAATCAAAATCAAAACCAAATCAATTGATGAGATGTCAGACAATTCAGGTAGCTATCTGTCTAACTGACACATAACCAACTCCCTGCCTTATGCCAATACGGGCTTACTTTTTCTGATTTAGATTGAAATGTCAACAAAGTGAGAGGGATGAAACGTTTTCAAACAAAAACATGTACATTTTAAAGATCATTGACAACCTTTCTTGTCCCATGTCTATGTTAAGGTGGGTGTTAGTGACACCATTGATGCAGAATATCGCCCAAAAATATTGGACTTACACATTACACGTGTGTTTTCACACGTGCAATTTGTCTATTTCCGAAACATATTATATTTGCTGGCCCATTGTGACTGGTTCGTGTAAGGATATCACTCACATTTCAATTACACTGTCACTCTCATCGGATGTTCTGAAGCCAATCTTCACTATGGATCCCCTTACGCAACTCTGAGCTGAGCAGACACAAGCTGTTCCTATTCAGCCTGTTGGAGAATACAGTAGCTGTGGCCAAAATGAGGATGTCACCATCACTTTCAAGTGAGAACCTTGTTAAGTCTCACGGCTCACAGCTATTATCCCGATTATCTTAAAAATCGATTCAGCAGCGACACACATGAGATGACAGGGATCAAAGAGAAGGCAAGCAGGGAGGAAAGGAAGGAGAGATCCTCAGTCTCAGCTTCCTCCAAGCTGGATGGTAAAATATGTCATTAGGAAAATCTACAGAGCATGAAAGCCTTGAAAAGTAAAATTCCTCAAAATCCACCTCTCATCAAACGTTTCAGGAAAATGTTTGAGAAGAGAAATGACACTAATTCCATCCTCATCTAGGTTTCTGCGTATTGTGACCTCCAAGGTAATTCTGTGAAAGCTAGCCTTGTCTGGCTCAAGTCATGACAACACTTATTTTTTTTAGATAATAGTAGATGATTAATGAATTTACTGAACTTTTGTCAGGTCAAAGCTAAAAGGTTCCAGAAAGCTACTACCAAATGCTATGTGTATTCAAGTGAATAGTGTTGATTTTAGCAAACTCAAACTCAAACTAAAACCAAGGCTGGAATTGTATTGAGGCACATTTCATTTTTCTGCAATAATCTTTTATGGTTGTGTTTGAGTTGCACAGCAGTAAGTGCTAGGTGGTGCTGAGTTGGGGATGTTTTAACCATATAGAGATTGTATAGAAATAATGTTGTTGTGTTTCTTGCCCAGACCTGCGCTTCAGGCGTATGGTTGGGGGCACCCTGGCCCCTCATGTCCCCTGGCAGGCCATGGTCTATCTGAGTAAAAACGTCATGAACGGGGGCTTCGCTGGGGGAGCTCTAATCTCTGACCGCTGGGTCCTGACCGCTGGCAGGAACTTGTTTGTCAGGAAGAGTAGGCAGGACACCCAGGGGAAAGAACCAATCATCCCCAAGGTGTACCTAGGCATCACGCGATACTCCCAAGCCAATGACTCCAAAGAAGTTGCTGTAGAAAAGGTGAGCTAGTATACCCATTACCATCTCTTTCAAACAATATACAGACAATTCAGTATTTACAGCAAGCAGAACTGCACTGGGCTCTCTCACCTACATCATCATTTTCAGTCTTATAGGTAGTTAGAGCACAAATACAGTAGATCGTCAAAAAAAAGGTCCTATGAATTATTCCCTTCCCCTTCTAGGTGGTTCTGCACCCAGGCTTCCAGAGCGTGTCAGACTGGGACAACGACCTGGCTCTGATTCAGCTGAAGGAGCCATTCACCTTGAGCGAGGCTGTGATGCCCATCCCTCTGCCTGAGAGGGGTGAGGACCTGGCTGAGGCAGCCCAGGAGAAAGGCATCATCACAGGCTGGGGTTGGGGGGTCCACTTCACCCCCGCTGAGTCACTGAAACACCTGGTATTGCCTGTGGCATCGCATAGCTTCTGTAAGGCAGAGTACAACCGTGGTGGCAGCACTCCAACCATAGACGACAACATGTTCTGTACTGGAGCCAGCAAGTACCAGGAGAATGTGTGCTTTGGGGATGCAGGCGGTGCCCTGGCAGTCCAGGACCCCAAAGACGGCAGAGTGTATGCTGCAGGGATCCTGTCCTTCGATAAGGCCTGTGCCGTGAGGAAATACGCTGTCTACATGAAGCTCTCTGCCTACATGCCTTGGATCAACAGTGTCCTCAGGGGTGACAGTGAGAAATCAGCCAGTCTCCGCTCCAGTGTAATGTCTGAGATGTTTTCGAGGCAGTTGTAGCCTCCACTCAGCACAGTTTCAGATATGAGAGCCGGGGCTCATAATCTCCATTATGCCTTTGCTAACAAAGTAATTTTCTGACTTGATCTTGTAAAACTCTCTCAAGTTTCGACTTTCATTGAGTGTGTGCCCCCGCCTGATTGAGTGTGTCTTCCGATGTTGATTTCAAAGGATTTTCAATAAATTAATCTCTCCTAAGAAGTTTGGTTTCCGATGTTTCACCTTATAACTTTTATTCACATTTTCTTCAACTCATTTTAGAATGCTGGGAAACATGTTTTAGATCATCTCTACAAGCTGGAACCTTAGAGCATGTTAGAGCCATTAAAACAAGTAGCCTACAGCTAGGACATGAGACGATTTTGAAGTTCATTTAAGTAATGGAATTATTAAGGAAAATTGTTATCTGGCCAAGGAGGATATTGTGTTGAGACCAGCAAGGGTTTTTTAGTAGATTTGTCATGAAAATCATTCAAGAAGGAAATAACTTGTTCTAAAATAGAGCTACATAAACGAGGGTCTAGAATCCCTCCCAGCAGGGGAATGGAGGTCATGTCACTCCTGGTTAGTGACTAATTTAAATACAGAAGACAAAAGGCTTGTCATCACAGCTCAACACTAGTTAATAGCTCTCTTGCTTTGGAGCAGCCTGTTGTACCACAATTTGTTCAGTTTCAACAAGAGATATCTCAGAAATGGTGCCGAAGAGTATGGCTGATGTTTTACATGCCCGTAATCAATTGTGCTATTTTGTTCATTTTTTTGTGTTGTTTGTAACTTATTTTTTAACTTCTTTTGTACATAATGTTGCTGCTACCGTCTCTTACGACCGAAAATAACTTCTGGACATCAGAACTGGGATTACTCACCACGGACTGGTAGAAGATTTTTCCTTTAATCTCTATGTACTAGGGGCTATGTGGGACGCATGCGTCCCACCCCTGGTACACCCTATCAACAACAGGTGAAATATCAAGAGCGCCAAATTTGAAAACAATTAAAAGTCATAATTCAAATTTCTCAAACATACAACTATCTTACACCCTTTGAAAGATAAACATCTCCTTAATCTAACCACGTTGTCCGATTTCAAAAAGGCTTTACGGCGAAAGCATAAAGTTAGATTATGTTAGGACAGTACATTGACAATAGCTGTGTGTAATGTTTTGTCAATTCAAAGACAGGCATCACCAAAAGCAGAAAACCAGCTAAAATTATGCACTAACCTTTGACAATCTCCATCAGATGACACTCCTAGGACATTATGTTAGACAATACATGCATTTTTAGTTCTATCAAGTTCATATTTATATCCAAAAACAGCGTTTTACTATGGCGTTGATGTTGAGGAAATCGTTTCCCTCCAATAACCGCCAGTCAAATCAGCACGACAAATTAAATAATTACTATTCGAAAACATTGGTAAAATATTATATTGTCATTCAAAGAATTATAGATTTACATCTCTTGAACGCAACCGGATTGCCAGATTTAAAAATAACCTTACTGGGAAATCACACTTTGCAATAATCTGAGCACTGCGCCCATAAAAATACGCTTTGCGATACAGACTAACCGCCATGTTGGAGAGATCTAAAATCGAAAATACTATGTAAATAATCCATTACCTTTGATTCTCTTCATCAGATGTCACTTCCAGGAATCCCAGGTCCATAACAAATGTAGTTTTGTTTGAAAAAGCTCATAATTTATGTCCAAAAAGCTCCGTGTTGTTAGCACATGATCTAAGCCCGCCGGACTTCTCTTCATGAAAGAAGGGAGAAAAAATATTTACGTTCGTTCAAACATGTCAAACGTTGTATAGCATAAATCATTAGTGCCTTTTTTAACCAGAACATGAATAATATTCAAGGCGGACGATTGCATTCTCTTTTAAAACGTATTGGAACGAGAGTACCCAACATGAACTCGCGCGCCAGAGTCTAATCGGCCATCACCGTTCCAAGGCTCTTGTTCGGTCAGATCTCACAGTATAAGACTCAAAACACTTTGTAAAGACTGGTGACATCTAGTGGAAGCCATAGGAAGTGCTCAACGATTAATAAGCCCCTGTGTGTTTCAATGGCATAGGCTTAAAGGTAATTCAACACATCAGGTATCCACTTCCTGTCAGAATTTGTCTCAGGGTTTTGACTGCCATATGAGTTCTGTTATACTTACAGAAACCATTCAAACAGTTTTAGATAATTCAGTGTTTTCTATCCAAACCTGAACAATAATATGCATATTCTAGCTTCTGAGTTGGTGTAGGAGGCAGTTAAAAATGGGCACATATTTTTTTTCAAAATTCTCAATACTGCCCCCTATCCCCAAGAGGTTTTAACACAGCTGTGAGTAGTTATTTTTTTCATTTTTTCATTTTTGACAAAATGAGCAGTCCTGGATGTGACAGATTTTGACTCATATTGAGTGATAAGACTGAGCTATTTAAAAACACTTTTTCAACATTTCAAGATAGCAGTTAGTTCAGTTTGATCTTATTAAAGACAGCTGTATCATTTTTTTATTCATTTTGACATATTTTTTGGGACCACTTTTTTTGCACTATGTTTGAAGGCTGTCAGCTTCTTCTCAGGAGGAGAATCACTTAGCCTTTCAACTAATTTTCAAATGATAGGATGCCTATTTTAAAACACTTTCTCTACATTTCAGCCAACATGTTATTTTTACTCAGCGTAGGCCTCGGACTGAAGGTCTGTCTGCACTGAGGAGAGCTATAGACCCCTTTCAGAACATCCTGATCCCAGCAGCCCTCAATACAGCTCCTACAGTAACTGTGCCCACAGGCAGTAGTGACAGGCTCCTTCAGTAGATCCAGACAGACAGAACAACATAACTGGTCCTGGTCCAGCAGAACTCCCTGTTGAGCCATTTGGACGGTTGTTCACTCTCACATAGACAGACGACACAGAGACTCAGATCAGTTTCGTTTCCTCAGAAGAGAGTTTGTGAAGGGGGATGGACTTCCTGGTTCTGCCAGAGGGGTGGGGTTAGAGGGAGGGAGGGGTTAGAGGGAGGGAGGGAGGGATTAGAGGGAGGGAGGAAGAGAGAGAGGAACTGCAAGCAACAGCAAGAGGGAGACAAATAGTCTTGTTCCTTGGTTAGAGCCCTTAACATGGAATAAATGAAATAATGAATCTTAAAATGTGAGTTATTAGAATATAAAGGGTAACAGTTTCTATGAAGTACATATTATAATTATTTTAATGACCTTTATAATGCCTTATAATACACTTATGTGTTCTAATAAGCAGTAAGGCCTGAGGAGGTGTGGTATATGTAAGGATTGCGGACCTGGTGGCAGTGAAGTCAGACGCAGGAGAGCAGAGATAGGTAATAGCCGGAGCAGTTTAATACAAAACGAACCTACATGGGTACAAAACCCGATGCGCACCAGTAACAGAGTACAAGCACTTACAAACAAACAATTCCACACAAGGACATGGGGGGAACAGAGGGTTAAATACACAACAATTCATGATGGAAATGGAAACCAGATGTGTAAGAAAACAAGACAAAACAAATGGAAAATGAAAAAGTGGATCGACAATGACTAGAAGACCGGTGACGCCGACCGCCGAACAAGGAGAGGAAATGACTTCGGTGGAAGTGGTGACAGTATATGGCTAATATACAGTACCACGGCTAAGTGCTGTTTTTAGGCACGACGCAAAGCGGATTGAGAATTATGTAACACTTTCAAAAATACAATCAAATAAAAATGTTATTGGTCACATACACATATTTAGTAGATGTTATTTGTGGGTGTAGTGAAATGCTTGTGTTCCTGGTTCCAACAGTGCAGTAGTATCTAACAATACACCCTAATGTAAATGTCACAGGTGTCGTAGGGTTTAGACCAAGACGCAGTGGGAAAATGTACACTCATCTTCTTTTATTAAAGGACAAAGAACAGGCCAGTAAGGCACAAAGCTATACACAGCAACAATCTGCCACAAAACCCCCATGACTAACAAACTCCTAATTATAGGACCTTCAATCAGAGGCCCGAACCACATAAAACAAACACCCCTCTACCTAAATACATAGCCCGGACCACATAAACCAAACACCCATCTACCTAAATACATAGCCCGAACCACATAAACCAAACACCCCTCTACCTAAATACATAGCCCGAACCACATAAACCAAACACCCCTCTACCTAAATACATAGCCCGAACCGCCTAAAACAAACACCCCCTGCCACGTCCTGACCAAACTACAATAACAAATAACCCCTATTACTGGTCAGGACGTGACAGTAAAAAGTAAAGGAATGAAGAAATATAGAAATATTAGGATGAGCAATGTTGGAGTCCTGGAATATAAATATATATACTGAGTATATACTGTGTGTATATGTGTGTATATATATATATGTGTGTATATATATATATATATATATATATATATATATATATATACACACACACACACACACACACAGAACCAGTCTGGAGTATATATATATATATACACACACATATACACAGAACCAGTCTGGAGTATATATATATACACACAGAACCAGTCTGGAGTATATATATATATATATATATATATATATATATATATATATATATATATATATATATATATATATATATATATATATATATACACACACAGAACCAGTCTGGAGTATATATATATACACACAGAACCAGTCTGGAGTATATATATATATATATATATATATATATATATATATATACACACACACACAGAACCAGTCTGGAGTATATATATATATATATATATATATATATATATATATATATATATATACACACACACACACACACACACACACACAGTACCAGTCTGGAGTATATATATATACACAGAACCAGTCTGGAGTATATATATATATATATATATACACACAGAACCAGTCTGGAGTATATATATATACACAGAACCAGTCTGGAGTATATATATATATATATATATAGATATATATATACACAGAGAACCAGTCTGGAGTTTATATATATATATACAGTACCAGTCAAATGTTGGGACACACTTACTCATTCAAGGGTTTTTCTTTATTTTTACATTCATGTCGTTTCTCTTTGCTTATTTGAGCTGTTCTTGCCATAATATGGACTTGGTCTTTTACCAAATAGGGCTTATCTTCTGTATACCAACCCTACCTTGTCACAACACAACTGATTTGCTCAAATGCATTTAGAAGGAAAGACATTCCACAAATTAACTTTAACAAGGCACACCTGTTAATTGAAATGCATTCCAGGTGACTATCTCATGAAGCTGGTTGAGAGAATGCCAAGATTGTGCAAAGCTGTCATCAAGGCAAAGGGTGGCTACTTTGAAGAATCTCAAATATAAAATATATAAATATAACACTTTTTTTGGTTACTACATGATTCCATATCTGATATTTCATAGTCTTGATGTCTTCACTATTATTCTACAATGTTGAAAATAGTACAAATAAAGAAAAAGCCTTAATTGTTCTAAAACTTTTGACCGGTAGTGTATATATAAATGTAAAAGGATGTATAGGTAATATGGATCAAATATGTAGTATATCTGAAGAACAGTATGTGGACAGCAATAATTAAATAGGATAGTCCTTGACTAGAATACAGTATATACATATGAAGTGGACAGCAGTAGTTATATAGGATGAACCAGGACTAGAATACAGTATATACATATGAAGTGGATAGCAGTAGTTATATAGGATGAACCAGGACTAGAATACAGTATATACATATGAAGTGGACAGCAGTAGTTATATAGGATGAACCATGGACTAGAATACAGTATATACATATGAAGTGGACAGCAGTAGTTATATAGGATGAACCAGGACTAGAATACAGTATATACATATGAAGTGGACAGCAGTAGTTATATAGGATGAACCAGGACTAGAATACAGTTAATACAAATAAAGTGGACAGCAGTAGTTATATAGGATGAACCAGGACTAGAATACAGTATATACATATGAAGTGGACAGCAGTAGTTATATAGGATGAACCAGGACTAGAATACAGTATATACATATGAAGTGGGCAGCAGTAGTTATATAGGATGAACCAGGACTAGAATACAGTATATACATATGAAGTGGACATCAGTAGTTATATAGGATGAACCATGACTGGAATACAGTATATTCATTTTTATTTATTTCACCTTTATTTAACCAGGTAGGCAAGTTGAGAACAAGTTCTCATTTACAATTGCGACCTGGCCAAGATAAAGCAAAGCAGTTCGACAACATACAACAACACAGAGTTACACATGGAGTAAAACAAACATACAGTCAATAATACAGTAGAAAAAATAAGTCTATATACAATGTGAGCAAATGAAGTTAAATAAGGGAGGTAAAGGCAAAAAAAGGCCATGGTGGCAAAGTAAATACAATATAGCAAGTAAAACACTGGAATGGTAGATATGCAGTGGAAGAAAGTGCAAAGTAGAAATAGAAATAATGGGGAGAAAAGGAGCTAAATAAATAAATACAGTAGGGGAAGAAGTAGTTGGGCTAAATTATAGATGGGCTATGTACAGGTGCAGTGATCTGTGAGCTGCTCTGACAGCTGGTGCTTAAAGCTAGTGAGGGAGATAAGTGTTTCCAGTTTTAGAGATTTTTGTAGTTCGTTCCAGTCACTGGCAGCAGAGAACTGAAAGAAGAGGCGGCCGAAGGGGGAATTGGCTTTGGGGGTGACCAGAGATATACCTGCTGGAGCGCGTGCTACAGGTGGGTGCTGCTATGGTGACCAGTGAGCTGAGATAAGGGGGGACTTTACCTAGCAGGGTCTTGTAGATGACCTGGAGCCAGTGGGTTTGGCGACGAGTATGAAGCGAGGGCCAGCCAACGAGAGCGTACAGGTCGCAGTGGTGGGTAGTATATGGGGCTTTGGTGACAAATCGGATGGCACTGTGACAGACTGCATCCAATTTATTGAGTAGGGTATTGGAGGCTATTTTGTAAATGACATCTCCGAAGTCGAGGATCGGTAGGATGGCCAGTTTTATGAGGGTATGTTTGGCAGCATGAGTGAAGGATGCTATGTTGCGAAATAGGAAGCCAATTCTAGATTTAACTTTGGATTGGAGATGCTTATAGTGAGTCTGGAAGGAGAGTTTACAGTCTAACCAGACACCTAGGTATTTGTAGTTGTCCACATATTCTAAGTCAGAACCGTCCAGAGTAGTGATGCTGGACGGGCGGGCAGGTGCAGGCAGCGATCGTTTGAAGACCATGCATTTAGTTTTACTTGTATTTAAGAGCAGTTGGTGGCCACGGAAGGAGAGTTGTATGGCATTGAAGCTTGTCTGGAGGGTTGTTAACAAAGTGTCCAAAGAAGGGCCAGAAATATACAGAATGGTGTCGTCTGCGTAGAGGTGGATCAGAGACTCACCAGCAGCAAGAGCAACATCATTGATGTATACAGAGAAGAGAGTCGGCCCAAGAATTGAACCCTGTGGCACCCCCATAGAAACTGCCAGAGGTCCGGACAACAGGCCCTCCGATTTGACACACTGAACTCTATCAGAGAAGTAGTTGTTGAACCAGGCGAGGCAGTCATTTGAGAAACCAAGGCTGTTCAGTCTGCCAATAAGAATGTGGTAACTGACAGAGTCGAAAGCCTTGGCCAGGTCAATGAATACGGCTGCACAGTAATGTTTCTTATCGATGGCGGTTAAGATATCGTTTAGGACCTTGAGCGTCACTGAGGTGCACTTGCTGTTTGAGGTGAAGAAACATTTGTTTTGAGAAGCTCCACAACTCATTAGTGGTGGTGCATTAAGACAATCAGAAATACTATCAGACATCCCCAAATGGGCACATTTATAGACCTACATTTGCACACAGGCCAGGTAGACTAGTCCTACTTCTATATGGGTAACCAGGTAGACTAGTCCTACTTCTATATGGGTAACCAGGTAGACTAGTCCTACTTCTATATGGGTAACCAGGTAGACTAGTCCTACTTCTATATGGGTAACCAGGTAGACTAGTCCTACTTCTATATGGGTAACCAGGTAGACTAGTCCTACTTCTATATGGGTAACCAGGTAGACTAGTCCTACTTCTATATGGGTAACCAGGTAGACTAGTCCTACTTCTATATGGGTAACCAGGTAGACTAGTCCTACTTCTATATGTGTAACCAGGTAGACTAGTCCTACTTCTATATGGGTAACCAGGTAGACTAGTCCTACTTCTATATGGGTAACCAGGTAGACTAGTCCTACTTCTATATGGGTAACCAGGTAGACTAGTCCTACTTCTATATGTGTAACCAGGTAGACTAGTCCTACTTCTATATGTGTAACCAGGTAGACTAGTCCTACTTCTATATGTGTAATTAGGTAGACTAGTCCTACTTCTATATGGGTAACCAGGTAGACTAGTCCTACTTCTATATGTGTAACCAGGTAGACTAGTCCTACTTCTATATGTGTAACCAGGTAGACTAGTCCTACTTCTATATGTGTAACCAGGTAGACTAGTCCTACTTCTATATGGGTAACCAGGTAGACTAGTCCTACTTCTATATGTGTAACCAGGTAGACTAGTCCTACTTCTATATGTGTAACCAGGTAGACTAGTCCTACTTCTATATGTGTAACCAGGTAGACTAGTCCTACTTCTATATGTGTAACCAGGTAGACTAGTCCTACTTCTATATGTGTAACCAGGTAGACTAGTCCTACTTCTATATGGGTAACCAGGTAGACTAGTCCTACTTCTATATGGGTAACCAGGTAGACTAGTCCTACTTCTATATGTGTAACCAGGTAGACTAGTCCTACTTCTATATGGGTAACCAGGTAGACTAGTCCTACTTCTATATGGGTAACCAGGTAGACTAGTCCTACTTCTATATGGGTAACCAGGTAGACTAGTCCTACTTCTATATGTGTAACCAGGTAGACTAGTCCTACTTCTATATGTGTAACCAGGTAGACTAGTCCTACTTCTATATGTGTAACCAGGTAGACTAGTCCTACTTCTATATGTGTAACCAGGTAGACTAGTCCTACTTCTATATGGGTAACCAGGTAGACTAGTCCTACTTCTATATGTGTAACCAGGTAGACTAGTCCTACTTCTATATGTGTAACCAGGTAGACTAGTCCTACTTCTATATGTGTAACCAGGTAGACTAGTCCTACTTCTATATGTGTAACCAGGTAGACTAGTCCTACTTCTATATGGGTAACCAGGTAGACTAGTCCTACTTCTATATGTGTAACCAGGTAGACTAGTCCTACTTCTATATGTGTAACCAGGTAGACTAGTCCTACTTCTATATGTGTAACCAGGTAGACTAGTCCTACTTCTATATGTGTAACCAGGTAGACTAGTCCTACTTCTATATGGGTAACCAGGTAGACTAGTCCTACTTCTATATGTGTAACCAGGTAGACTAGTCCTACTTCTATATGTGTAACCAGGTAGACTAGTCCTACTTCTATATGTGTAACCAGGTAGACTAGTCCTACTTCTATATGGGTAACCAGGTAGACTAGTCCTACTTCTATATGGGTAACCAGGTAGACTAGTCCTACTTCTATATGTGTAACCAGGTAGACTAGTCCTACTTCTATATGTGTAACCAGGTAGACTAGTCCTACTTCTATATGTGTAACCAGGTAGACTAGTCCTACTTCTATATGTGTAACCAGGTAGACTAGTCCTACTTCTATATGGGTAACCAGGTAGACTAGTCCTACTTCTATATGGGTAACCAGGTAGACTAGTCCTACTTCTATATGTGTAACCAGGTAGACTAGTCCTACTTCTATATGTGTAACCAGGTAGACTAGTCCTACTTCTATATGGGTAACCAGGTAGACTAGTCCTACTTCTATATGGGTAACCAGGTAGACTAGTCCTACTTCTATATGGGTAACCAGGTAGACTAGTCCTACTTCTATATGTGTAACCAGGTAGACTAGCCCTACTTCTATATGCGTATTCAGGTGTGCGTCCTTACTCAACATTGACAGGAGTGTTTCAAACAAAAGACAATTAATAAATTGACAACTGAAGCATCTTGCGGGGTCAGGTCTGGGTGGTCTGCCAGGGGCCGTTTCATTTAGTATCTGTTTGGGTCAGTTGGGGAATGATTGTATTGTCCCATAGTATGTTGTACCGAAGTTGACCGACTGAAAGGGAGTGTAACTTTATGACTATAATTACTGTTCCCTGAAGGAGGGAAACGAGGTACAACACCTTCCTGGGTCGGTGAAGAGCGGTATTACATTTAAGGAATAAATCCAAGCCTCACTCTCATCACCTGTGGAAGGCGGGGCTTCCAGCGAGGCGTGGATTTGATTGTATGTTGTACCTAGTTTCCCTCCTGTTTCATATATTGCTGTTCACTGAACCCTATGATCACTTGGCTACATAGCTGATGCCTGCTGGACTGTTCATTAATCACGGTACTCCATTTTGTTTATCTGTTGGCCCAAGCCTAGAACTCAGGCCCTGTGTGTAGTTAATCGACCCTCTCTGCCCATTCATCGCCACTTTACCTGTTGTTGTTGTCTTAGCTGATTAACTGTTGTCTTACCCGTTGTTGTCTTAGCTAGCTATCCCAATCAACACCTGTGATTGCTTTATGCCTCGCTTTATGTCTCTCTCTAATGTCAATATGCCTTGTATACTGTTGTTTAGGGTAGTTATCCTTGTTTTATTTTACTGCAGAGCCCCTAGTCCTACTCAACATGGCTCAGAGAACTCTTTTGTCCCAACTCCCACACATGCGGTGACCTCACCTAGCATAACTGGTGCCTCCAGAGGAGAAACCTCTCTCATCGTCACTCAACACCTAGGTTTACCTCCACTGTACCCGCACCCTACTATACCCGTCTGTACGTTATCCCTTGAATCTATCCTACCACGCCCAGAAATCTGCTCCTTTTATTCTCTGTTCCCAACGCACTATTCGACCAATTCTGATAGCCTTTAGCCGTACCCTCATCCTACTCCTCTGTTCCTCGGGTGATGTAGAGGTTAACCCAGGCCCTGTGTGATGTCCTGGCCGTGTCTGAATCCTGGCTTAGGAAGGCAACCAACAATTCTGAAATTTCCATCCCCAACCACAACATTTTCAGTCAAGATAGAACTGTCAAAAGAGAGGAGTTGCAATCTACTGCAGAGATGGCCTGCAAAGTTCTGTCATACTTCCCAGGTCCATGCCCAAACAGTTCGAGCTTCTAATTTTAAAAATGAATCTCTCCAGAAATAAGTCTCTCACTGTTGCCGCCTGTTATAGACCCCCCTCAGCTCCCAGGTGTGCCCTGGACACCATATGTGAATTGATTGCCCCCTATCTATCTTCAGAGTTGGTTCTATTAGGTGACCTAAAACTGGGATATGCTTAACACCCCGGCCGTCCTACAATCCAAGCTAGATGCCCTCAATCTCACACAAATTATCAAGGAACCCATCAGGTACAACCCTAAATCCATAAACATGGGCACCCTCATAGATATTATCCTGACCAACTTGCCCTCCAAATACACCTCTGCTGATTTCAATCAGGATCTCAGCGATTGTTGACTGCATCCGTTATGGGTCCACGGTCAAACGACCAACCCTCATCACTGTCAAACGCTCCCTAAAACACTTCTGTAAGCAGGCCTTTCTAATCGACCTGGCCCGGGTATCCTGGAAGGATTTTGACCTCATCCCGTCAGTAGAGGATGCCTGATTTTTCTTTCATTATAATTTCCTCACCACCTTAAATAAGCAAGCCCCTTTCAAAAAATGTAGAACTAAGAACAGATATAGCCCTTGGTTCACTCCAGGCCTGACTGCCCCCGACCAGCACAAAAACATTGAATAGTCTCTGCGATATGCAACTTTTCAGAAAAGTCAGGAACCAATACACAGTCAGTTAGGAAAGCAAAGGCTAGCTTTTTCAAACAGAAATTTGCATCCCGTAGCTCTAACTCCAAAAAGTTTTGGGACACTGTAAAGTCCATGGAGAATAAGAGCACCTCATCCCAGCTGCCCACTGCACTGAGGCTAGGAAACACTGTCACCACCGATAACTCCACAATAATCGAGCATTTCTCTACGGCTGGCCATGCTTTCCTCCTGGCTAACCCAACCCCGGCCAACAGCTCCCCACCCCTCGCAGCTACTTCCCCAAGCCTCCCCTGCTTCTCCTTCACCCAAATTCAGATAGCTGATGTTCTGAAAGAGTTGCAAAACCTGGACCCGTAAAAATCAGCTGGGCTAGACAATCTGGACCCTCTCTTTCTAAAATGTTCCACCGCCATTGTGGCAACCCCTAAATGCAGCACTAACCTTTGATGATCTTCATCAGATGGCAATCCTAGGACATTGTTATACAATACATGCATGTTTTGTTCAATCAAGTTCATATTTATATCAAAAACCAGCTTTTTAAATTAGCAAGTGACTAGCATGTGACTAGCATTCCCACCGAACACTTCCGGTGAATTTACTAAATTACTCACGATAAACGTTCACAAAAAAAGAATTATTTTATGAATTATAGATACAGAACTCCTCTATGCACTCGCTATGTCCGATTTTAAAATAGCTTTTCGGTGAAAGCACATTTTGCAATATTCTGAGTAGATAGCCCAGCATCACAGGGCTAGCTATTTAGACACCCAGCAAGTTTAGCACTCACCAAACTCAGATTTACTATAAGAAAAATGTTATTACCTTTGCTGTTCTTCGTCAGAATGCACTCCCAGGACTTCTACTTCAATAACAAATGTTGGTTTGGTCCCAAATAATCCATAGTTATATCCAAATAGCGGCGTTTTGTTCGTGCGTTCAAGACACTATCTGAAAGGGTAAATAAGGGTTACGCGCCCGACGCGTTTTGTGACAAAAGAATTCTAAATATTCCATTACCTTACTTGTGTCAACCGCTGTTTAAAATCAATTTTTATGCTACTTTTCTCGTAAAAAAAGCGATAATATTCCGACCGGGAGTCGTTGTTTTCGTTCAAAGAGAGAGAAAGTAAACATGGTGTCGGCTCGTGCACGTGCCTCCAGTCTCATTGTTCTCTGTTCAATGATCACATTCAGAATACATTGTGAAAAACTAAAATCTTTGCTCACCATTTTTGCTCCAGGCGGATAAAGTACATCCATAACTATCGGTTTCCTCATTAGCAGGGAGGAGTTTCTGCAATCAAATTGCCCTCGTCCCGCAATTTTAGCAAACACAGAAAGGGGACTATATTGGAGACCAAAAGTAGTCTGGCACACTGCTTAGAGGTTCAACAACATGAATAACTTATTTCTAGCCTACAATCATCTATGTTACTGCTAATGTGAAAAGAAGACAAAATATGACTATTCTTGCTCATTTTAAGACAAATGTCAAATAATTTTAACATTCATTACAGACGTCAATTGTTGTCCAACATCATGGCTATGCTGTTGGCATCACCTTTTACAGTGGATTACCGCTGTTGTGGGCCTTTAACCATCTGTCTGACTTTGTTGTTCACACAGGAGAGATACTTCACTATCGTGGATCCTCTGGGGCGCCTCAACAACCTCGTGATGCTGACGAGGCAGAGAAGAGTCTCTCCAGATCAGAACACCTCAGGAAACACCTGCAGACATCCACAAGGAAGAGAACTCACTGCTGCTCTGACTGTGGGAAGAGATTCAACTCATCAGGCATTAAAATTCATCAGAGAACACACACAGGAGAGAAACCTTATAGCTGTGGTCAATGTGGGAAGAGTTTTACTACATCTGGCCATCTGACTTCACACCAGAGAATACACACAGGAGAGAAATCTTATAGCTGTGGTCAATGTGGGAAGAGGTTTGCTGCATCTAGCACTCTGACTCTACACCAGAGAACACACACAGGAGAGAAACCTTATAGCTGTGGTCAATGTGGGAAGAGTTTTGGTCAATCTTGCCATCTGACTCAACACCAGACAACACACACAGGAGAGAAATCGTATAACTGTGATCAATGTTGGAAGAGTTTTGCTGCATCTGGCCAGCTGACTTTACACCAGAGAACACACACAGGAGAGAAACCTCATAGCTGTAATCAATGTGGGAAGAGATACTCTGATTAAACATCAGAAAATTCATGAAGGAGTTGTTACATGATATCAGTGAAATAAAATGTGGAATGTTTAAACATTGTAGTAGGAGTATTTTAATGATGTCACAATGTAGAACCCTAAACGTTTGTCCCCTGTTCTATTGATTTCAACATGATATGGATATTAACCTCAGGGGGAAAATCCAGGCTCTGAAATGGAAGAGTACTATTTATGAGATTTAACAAAAAGTGACTAACAAAAAAAGAGTTGTGTTACACTTACCATGTTGGTGACCACCTGGAATCAAAATGCAACACTTCAAAATGTATCTGGCTGTTTTCTACCAGTTGTCCTCTAACCAGGGATGTACACATTATTCCCAGATTCCGTGTGGTTTTTGAGCTGTTAGTTTTAACAGGACGTGCAACTTCATCTCCCTTCTGTCACACAATTGATCTCATCGTGATATCGATGAGTTATGAAAAATAAGTGTTGTGTTCCTTTGTTTAGGGACCCTACATTTAAATGCATCACTCCAAAATGTAGCTGACTGTCTTCTGCAGGTTGTCCTCTAACCAGTGAGGTAAAATATATCTCCCATTTCCATGTGTTTTTGTTTTGTTGTGTTAGTTTGAAGAGCAGATTCAACCTGATTTCCCCCCTAATCGATATCAGTGATTTATTGCTACTTGTCAAAACAACAGTGTTTTTGGTGCTTGTGCAGTTTATAAGGTGCTTGTTTAAAAAAATACAAGTAATATGATTATTGTGGCAGATGTTTGTGTATATAGCACATGTTATGTTTAGGTTTTCAATTCATCCCAAACTGTTTCTGCATATTGGTTATTGATTTGGACACGTTAAAACTGTGTTTTGACATTGGGGCTATTTCATATTTACATTTCATGTAACATTTAGTAATGATATTTATTTATGCAACCAACTGACAATTTTTTGGTACAATTATATTGACATTGCTGCCCTGCTTTTAGAATATCAGGGTTCATTCTCAGATGTGCCAACCCAAATGTACTAGAGCATGACATTGGGGACTGGGCCCCGATCCAACAACATGCCTATCTAGTGAACCCTGAGAAGAGAGAGAAGCTCCGCAGTGAGGTGGAAAGTTACTACGGATATTGCAGGAGTTTCCTCTTGAAATCAGACATGTCCGTGTCCTATTGGAGATGAGTTTTGTTTGGGCTCGTTCCAAGAGGACGAGAGTTCTAGAAGCTAAGGAAGGATTGTATAGAACGAAAGATGAAGGAGAAAAGATACTGTATATTATTTAGAAATGTTTTTTCTTGTTTTTAATTGTTGACAGCCAGTAGACACCATGTTTATATTGTAGAAGGGAATACATTTAGTTGATTATAATGTGAAATGGAAGTTGTTTTCTGTTGGTGGTGAGCAAACTTGTCCAAAAGAAATATAGGATATATTTGTTGTCTTAAGGGGGAAGGTGTTACAGGCTTTGGTTTTTCCATTTATGTTTTGAGGTTGGACTTTAGCTCGTTAGCACGTCTAGCTCGTTTGCGCGTCTAGCTCGTTTGCGCATCTAGCTCGTTTGCGCGTCTAGCTCGTTAGCACGTACAGCTCCGTTAGCACGTAGGACGCACTGATTGGTGTCACCTCGTTAGTCAGTATGTGTTACACCTGTGCTGGCTTGTCCATCTCGTTAGTGGGAAGGTGTTTCACCTGAGCTGGTCCAGGTTCTATTTAAGAGTGTCTGGCCCAGTGCTCCAGTTGTCTTGATACATGTGGAGAGTCAACACCTTTAGTTGCTCTACCTTTTTGGTTTGCTTCCTGTCTTTAAGTTTGGTGTGGGTTTTTCTTTTGTTTTCCTCTTCTTGGGCAGATTTAGTGGGTCTCATGGTGGGTGTCTTTTAGGTCCCAGTTGTTGTTACTAGTCAACTTCCAGTGGACACTGAGAGCAAAACTGCAACATTATGTAATAATACTTTTATTGCATCAAATGGTTGTTTTATGCAACAGAATAGAGGGTTCTTAGAACTATTGTGTCTGTGTTCTACTGAGGATGGGCCTCTGGGAGAAAACACTGACAGGAGATTTACAATGTCTTTTGGGTGATAAAACCTGAAGAGACCGCATTCCAGAACATGAGTTAATGTTTCTGTTCTATATGGTACCAGGGAGAGATGACCTCAGGGCCAGACCCTGGTCTCTACATAAAGAGTACTGTTTTTACAGCAGATACTGTCTGCTGAGAATTATAAGTATCTTTCATACAAATCTTAACCTTGTGACCCGTTCTATACATCTGTTGTTGGTCATGTAGGTTGAAAGGGGTGTATCTTGGCTGTAAAAGACCTTTGTACTTTTGTATCGTGGCTCTCAACGAATCATCTGGGGGTGATTCATCTCTCAACGAATCATCTGGGGGTGATTCATCTCTCAACGAATCATCTGGGGGTGATTCATCTCTCAACGAATCATCTGGGGGTGATTCATCTCTCAATGAATCATCTGGGGGTGATTCGTCGACCAGCCATCATTATCATAGGGCACCCAATTGATTGACTTTATATGTGTGTTGTATTGACCTGCTCCCTTATAAGTGAATAAAGATTTAGTTTAAGAATAACTCTGACTTGTGTGATAAGTTTGTCTCAATTAATATTAAAGAAATTCACCACATTTGGCGATGGGGATGTGAATCTTGACTTGGTGACCGCTCCTGATGACCTGGGTAAATGGTGCTCCAGGGATCCCTCTAACTTGGGATCTCAGGGAGACCCCCACTTCGGGAACAGAACAAATGGACCCACCTTTAATCTGAGAGGCAGCGATCCGAGTGGATACCACATCTCAAACCTAGTTTAAAAAAAGAGGTGAGTGAAACACGCAAAGTGGAGTTTTTAGAAAAGCCTCGTAGGCTCTGAGTGTGTATTCCTGTGTGGAGGTGTAAACAGGGCCCAGTCAGGAGGCTCTGAGTGTGTATTGCTGTGTGGAGGTGTAAACAGGGCCCAGTCAGGAGGCTCTGAGTGTGTATTCCTGTGTGGAGGTGTAAACAGGGCCCAGTCAGGAGGCTCTGAGTGTGTATTCCTGTGTGGAGGTGTAAACAGGGCCCAGTCAGGAGGCTCTGAGTGTGTATTCCTGTGTGGAGGTGTAAACAGGGCCCAGTCAGGAGGCTCTGAGTGTGTATTCCTGTGTGGAGGTGTAAACAGGGCCCAGTCAGGAGGCTCTGAGTGTGTATTGCTGTGTGGAGGTGTAAACAGGGCCCAGTCAGGAGGCTCTGAGTGTGTATTCCTGTGTGGAGGTGTAAACAGGGCCCAGTCAGGAGGCTCTGAGTGTGTATTCCTGTGTGGAGGTGTAAACAGGGCCCAGTCAGGAGGCTCTGAGTGTGTATTCCTGTGTGGAGGTGTAAACAGGGCCCAGTCAGTAGGCTCTGAGTGTGTATTCCTGTGTGGAGGTGTAAACAGGGCCCAGTCAGGAGGCTCTGAGTGTGTATTGCTGTGTGGAGGTGTAAACAGGGCCCAGTCAGGAGGCTCTGAGTGTGTATTCCTGTGTGGAGGTGTAAACAGGGCCCAGTCAGGAGGCTCTGAGTGTGTATTCCAAACTTAAAGACAGGAAGCAAACCACTGTGGAGCTTCTCTCTCTTTTCAGGGTTCACTAGATAGGCATGTTGTTGGATCGGGCCCAGTCCCCAATGTCATGCTCTAGTACATTTGGTTTGGCACATCTGAGAATGAACCCTGATATTCTAAAAGCAGGGCAACAATGTCAGTTTGTGATATATTGCAAACCTAAACATAAAATGTGCTATGTACACAAACATCTGCCACAATAATCATATTACTTGTATTTTTTAAAACAAGCACCTTATAAACTGTACAAGCACCAGAAACACTGTTGTTTTGACAAGTAGCAATAAATCACTGATATCATTTAGGGGGGTAATCAGGTTGTACGTGCTGTTGAAACTAACACAACTAAAATAAACACATGGAAATGGGAGATATATTTTACCTCACTGGTTAGAGGACAATTTGTAGAAAACAGCCAGATAGATTTTGATTCAAGTGCGTAACCAACGTGGTAAGTGGAACACAACTCTTTTTTTGTTAGTCACTTTTTGTTAAATCTCATAAATAGTAACTCTTCCATTTCAGAGCCTGGATTTTCCCCCTGAGGCTAATATCCATATCATGTTGAAATCAATAGAACAGGGGACAAACGTTTAGGGTTCTACATTGTGACATCATTAAAATACTCCTACTACAATGTTAAAACTTTCTACATTGTGACATTAATTCATAGATATCATGAAACAACTTCTTCATGTATGTATTTTCTGATATTTGATCAGAGATTTTTTTTATCAGATTATCTCTGATCACAGCTATAAGATTTCTCTCCTGTGTGCGTTCTCTGGTGCACTGTCAGATGGCCAGATTGACTAAAACTCTTCCCACATTGACCACAGCTATAAGATTTCTCTCCTGTGTGTATTCTCTGGTGTAGAGTAAGATAGGTAGATGCTGCAAAACCCTTCCCACATTGACCACAGCTATACGGTTTCTCTCCTGTGTGTATTCTCTGGTGCACTGTCAGATAGCAAGATTGACTAAAACTCTTCCCACATTGACCACAGCTATAAGGTTTCTCTCCTGTGTGTATTCTCTGGTGCACTGTCAGAGATGTAGATTGAACAAAACTCTTCCCACATTGATGACAGCTATAAGGTTTCTCTCCTGTGTGTGTTCTCTGGTGTAGAGTCAGATGATCAGATGTAGTAAAACTCCTCCCACATTGATCACAGCTAAAAGGTTTCTCTCCAGTGTGTGGATTATCTGATTAATTTTAATGCCTGATGAGGTGAATCTCTTCCCACAGTCAGAGCAGCAGTGAGTTCTCTTCCCTGTGGATCTCTGCTGGTGTTTCTTGAGGTGTTCTGATCTGGAGAGACTCTTCTCTGCCTCTTCAGCATCATGAGGTTGTTGAGGCTCCCCAGAGGATCCACGATAGTCCCATATCTCTCCTGTGTGAACAACAAAGTCATACAGATGATTAAAGGCCCACAACAGCAGAAATCCACTGTAAAAGGTGATGCCAACAGCGGAGCCATGATGTTGGACAACAATTGACGTCTGTAATGAATGTTAAAATTGTTGGACAAATGTCTTAAAATGAGCAAGAATTGTCATATTTTGTCTTGTTTTCACATTAGTAGTGAAATCGATGATTGTAGGCTAGAAATAAGTTATTCATGTTGTTGAAACTCTAAGCAGTGTGCCAGACGACTTTTGGTCTCCAATATAGGCCCCT
Source organism: Salmo salar (assembly GCF_965601325.2). Taxonomy (NCBI): domain Eukaryota; kingdom Metazoa; phylum Chordata; class Actinopteri; order Salmoniformes; family Salmonidae; genus Salmo; species Salmo salar. The sequence continues at coordinate 39,289 of NW_027675576.1, read as the reverse complement.
TTCTGTGTTTAATAAAATTGCGGCACGAGGACAATTTGATTGCAGAAACACCTCCCTGCTAATGAGGAAACCACTAGTTATGGATGTAGTATATCTGGTAATGAGGAAACCACTAGTTATGGATGTAGTATATCTGGTAATGAGGAAACCACTAGTTATGGATGTAGTATATCTGGTAATGAGGAAACCACTAGTTATGGATGTAGTATATCTGGTAATGAGGAAACCACTAGTTATGAATGTAGTATATCTGGTAATGAGGAAACCACTAGTTATGGATGTAGTATATCTGGTCATGAGGAAACCACTAGTTATGGATGTAGTATATCTGGTAATGAGGAAATCACTAGTTATGGATGTAGTATATCTGGTAATGAGGAAACCGATAGTTATGGATGTACTATATCTGCCTGGAGCAAAAATGGTGAGCAAAGATTAAAGTTTTTCACAATGTATTCTGAATGTGAATGGGGGAAAAACTCAGGGAAGTAACTTCCATTTCCAGGTTGCTTATGAGTGCATTTCACACTACCTTGGATTATAATTGTAAAGCTCGCTTGAATGTCCTGCTTAATATAATGTTTGCTACAGTATTAAGAACCGAGTTAATGACAGTATCCATTTGGGTGTTGTCAATAAACTTATGATTTTTTAAATGTATTTTTTAGTACATTTTGTTTTTCACCTTTATTTAACCAGGATCCACGATAGTCCCGTATCTCTCCTGTGTGAACAATAAAGTCAGACAGATGGTTAAAGGCCCACAACAGCGGTAATCCACTGTAAAAGGGGATGCCAACAGCGTAGCCATGATGTTGGACAACAATTGACGTCTGTCATGAATGTTAAAATTATTTGACAATTGTCTTAAAATGAGCAAGAATAGTCATATTTTGTCTTGTTTTCACATTAGTAGTAACATAGATGATTGTAGGCTAGAAATAAGTTATTCATGTTGTTGAAACTCTAAGCAGTGTGCCAGACGACTAATTGGTCTCCAATATAGGCCCCTTTCTGTGTTTGCTAAAATTGCAGCACGAGGGCAATTTGATTGCAGAAACTCCTCCCTGCTAATGAAGAAACCGATAGTTATGGATGTACTATATCTGTCAGGAGCAAAAATGGTGAGCAAAGATTTTAGTTTTTCACAATGTATTCTGAATGTGAATGGGTGAAACTCAGGGGAGTAACCTCCATTTCCAGGTTGCTTATGAGTTCATTTCACACTACTTTGGATTATAATTGTAAGGCTCGTTTGAATGTAATGTTTAATATAATATTTGCTACAGTATTATGAATTGTGTGTAATTATTAAAGAACCGTGTTAATGACAGTATCCATTTGGGTGTTGTCAATAAAGTTAAGATTTTATTTTTTATTTAACCAGGTAGGCCAGTCGAGAACAAGTTCTCATTTACAACTGCGACCTGGCCAAGATAAAGCAAAGCACTGCGACGAAAAAACAACAGAGTTACACGTGGGATAAACAAAAGTACAGTCAATAACACAATAGAAAAATCTGGAGTACGGAGGAAAAGCAATAAATAGGCCATAGTAGCGAAGTAATTACAATTTAACCTCTCTAGGGTCGGCGGGACGAAATCGTCCCACCTACTCAACAGCCAGTTGAATCCCGTGGCGCGTTATTCAAATACCTTAGAAATGCTATTACTTCAATTTCTCAAACATATGACTATTTTACACCATTTTAAAGACAAGACTCTCGTTAATCTAACCACACTGTCCGATTTCAAAAAGGCTTTACAACGAAAGCAAAACATTAGATTATGTCAGCAGAGTACCCAGCCAGAAATAATCAGACAGCCATTTTCAAGCTAGCATATAATGTCACATAAACCCAAACCACAGCTAAATGCAGCACTAACCTTTGATGATCTTCATCAGATGACAACCCTAGGACATTATGTTATACAATACATGCATGTTTTGTTCAATCAAGTTCATATTTATATCAAAAACCAGCTTTTTACATTAGCATGTGACGTTCAGAACTAGCAAACTTCTGGTGAATTTACTAAATTACTCACAAAAAACATAACAATTATTTTAAGAATAATAGATACAGAACTCCTCTATGCACTCGATATGTCCGATTTTAAAATAGCTTTTCGGTGAAAGCACATTTTGCAATATTCTCAGTAGATAGCCCGGCATCACAGGGCTAGCTATTTAGACACCCACCAAGTTTAGCACTCACCAAAATCAGATTCACTATAAGAAAAATGTTATTACCTTTGCTGTTCTTCGTCAGAATGCACTCCCAGGACTTCTACTTCAATAACAAATGTTGGTTTGGTTCAAAATAATCCATAGTTATGTCCAAATATCCTCTGTTTTGTTCGTGCGTTCAAGACACTATCCGAATGGTAAAGAAGGGTGACGCGCACGACGCATTTCGTGACAAAAAAATTCAAAATATTCCATTACCGTACTTCGAAGCATGTAAACCGCTGTTTAAAATTAATTTTTATGCCATTTTTCTCGTAAAAAAGTGATAATATTCCAACCGGGAATCTGCGTTTAGGTAAACAGACGAAAGACAATAAAGCATTCGGTCGACTCGGGAACGCGCCTAAGCCCATAGTACTCTGATCGGCCACTTGCCAAAAGCGCTAATGTTTTTCAGCCAGTGGCTGGAATTACATCATTCAGCTTTTTCCCGCCTTTTGAGAGCCTATGGGAGCCGTACGAAGTGTCACGTTACAGCAAAGATCCTCAGTCTTCAATAAACAGAGTCAAGAAGCTCAAGGAATGGTCAGACAGGCCACTTCCTGTACAGAATCTTCTCAGGTTTTTGCCTGCCATATGTGTTCTGTTATACTCACAGACACCATTAAACAGTTTTAGAAACTTTAGGGTGTTTTCTATCCAAAGCCAATAATTATATGCATATTCTAGTTTCTGGGCAGTAGTAATAACCAGATTAAATCGGGTACGTTTTTTATCCGGCAGTGTAAATACTGCCCCCTACCCCCAACAGGTTAACAAATTAACACTGAAGTGATGGATGTGCAGATGATGATGTGTAAGTAGAAATACTGATGTGCAAAAGAGCAGAAAAAGTAAATAAAACATGGGGATGAGGTAGGCAGTTTGATGTGCTATTTACAGATGGGCTGTGTACAGCTGCAGCGATCGGTAAGCTGCTCGGATAGCTGATGCTTAACCTCTATGGGCTAGGTGGGACGCAGGCGGCGTCCCCCCCGTGGTGCACTCCATCAACAGCAGGTGCATTTCAAGAGCGGCAAATTTGAATCCAAATAAATGTCAAAATTCAAATTTTTCAAACATACAACTATTTTACACCCTTTGAAAGATAAACATCTCCTTAATCTAACCACGTTTTACGATTTCAAAAAGGTTTTACGGCGAAAGCATAAATTTAGAGTATGTTAGGACAGTACATTTACAAGAGTTGTGTGTAATGTTTTGTCAATTCAAAGACAGGGTCACCAAAACCATAAAACCAGCTAAAATGATGCACTAACCTTTTACAATCTCCATCAGATGACACTCCTAGGACATTATGTTAGACAATGCATGCATTTTTAGTTCTATCAAGTTCATATTTATATCCAAAAACAGCGTTTTACTATGGCATTGATGTTGAGGAAATCGTTTCCCTCCAATAACCGGCAGTCAAGTCAGCATCACAAATTAAATAATTAAAATTAGAAAACATTGGTAAAATATTATATTGTCATTTAAAGAATTATAGATTTACATCTCTTGAACGCAATCAACTTGCCAGATTTAAAAATAACCTTACTGGGAAATCACACTTTGCAATAATCTGAGCACTGCGCCCAGAAAAATACGCGTTGCGATACAGACTAGTCGTCATGTTGGGGAGATCTAAAATCGAAAATACTATGTAAATAATCCATTACCTTTGATTCTCTTCATCAGATGTCACTTCCAGGTATCACAGGTCCATAACGAATGTAGTTTTGTTCAAAAAAGCTCATCATTTATGTCCAAAAATCTCCGTCTTGTTAGCACATGATCTAAGCCCGCCGGACTTCACTTCATGAACGAGGGGAAAAAATATATTTACGTTCGTTCAAACATGTCAAACGTTGTATAGCATAAATCATTAGGGCCTTTTTTAACCAGAACATGAATAATATTCAAGGTGGACGAATGCATTCTCTTTTATAACGTATTGGAACGAGGGTACCCAACATGAACTCGCGCGCCAGGTGTCTAATGGGCCATCATCGTTCCATGGCTCTTGTTCGGTCAGATCTCCCTCCAGAAGACTCAAAACACTTTGTAAAGGCTGGTGACATCTAGTGGAAGCAATAGGAAGTGCCAAAATATTCCTCAGCCCCTGTGTTTTTCAATGGCATAGGTTTAAAGGTAATACAACACATCAGGTATCCACTTCCTGTCAGAAAATGTCTCAGGGTTTTGCCTGCCAAATGAGTTCTGTTATACTCACAGACACCATTCAAACAGTTTTAGAAACTTTAGAGTGTTTTCTATCCATATATAATAAGTATATGCATATTCTAGTTACTGGGTAGGATTAGTAACCAGATTAAATCGGGTACATTTTTTTTATCCAGCCGTGCAAATACTGCCCCCTAGCCCTAACAGGTTAAAGTTAATGAGGGAGATATAAGTCTCCAACTTTAGCGATTTTTGCAATTCGTTCCAGTCATTGGCAGCAGAGAACTGGAAGGAAATGCGGCCAAAGGAGGTGTTAGCTTTGGGGACGACCAGTGAGATATACCTTCTGGAGCGCGTGCTATAGGTGGGTGTTGCTATGGTGACCAGTGAGCCGAGTTAAGGCGGCCTAGCAAAGACTTATAGATGACCTGGAGCCAGTGGGTTTGGCGACGAATATGTAGCGAGGGCCAGCCGACGAGAGCATACAGGTCCCAGTGGTGGGTGGTATATGGGGCTTTGGTGACAAAACGGATGGCACTGTGATAGACTGCATCCAGTTTGCTGAGTAGAGTGTTGGAGGCTATTTTGAAAATGACATCGCCAAAGTCAAGGATCGGTAGGATAGTCAGTTTTACGAGGGTATGTTTGGCAGCGTAAGTGAAAGAGGCTTTGTTGCGAAATAGGAAGCCGATTCTAGATTAAATTTTGGATTGGAAATGCTTAATATTAGCCTGGAAGGAGAGTTTACAATCTAGCAAGACACCTAGGTATTTATAGTTGTCCACATATTCTAAGTCAAAAACGTCCAGAGTAGTGATGCTGGACGGGCGAGTGCGGGCAGCGATCGGTTGAAGAGCATACATTTAGTTCTACTAGCGTTTAAGAGCAGTTGGAGGCCATGGAAGGAGTGTTGTACGGCATTGAAGCTCGTTTGGAGGTTTGCAAATACAGTGTCCAAAGAAGGGCCAGATGTAAACAGAATGGTGTCTTCTGCGTAGAGGTTGATCAAAGAATCACCTGCAGCAAGAGCAACATCGTTGGTATATACAGAGAAAAGAGTCGGTCTGAGAATTGAACCCTGTGGTACCCCCATAGAGACTGCCAGAGGTCCGGACAACAGGCCCTCCGATTTGACACACTGAACTCTGTCTGAGAAGTAGTTGGTGAACCAGGCGAGTCAGTCATTTGAGAAACCAAGGCTATTGAGTCTGCCGATAAGAATACGGTGATTGACAGAGTTGAAAGCCTTGGCCAGGTTGATGAAGACGGCTGCACAGTACTGTCTTTTATCGATGGCGGTTATGATATCGTTTAGTACCTTGAGCGTGGCTGAGGTGCACCTGTGACCAGCTCGAAAACTGGATTGCACAGCGGAGAAGGTACGGTGGGATTCAAAATGGTCAGTGTTCTGTTTGTTAACTTGACTTTCGAAGACTTTAGAAAGGCAGGGCAGGATGGATACAGGTCATTAACAGTTTGGGTCTAGAGTGTCACCCCCTTTGAAGAGGGGGATGACCACGGAAGCGTTCCAATCTTTAGGAATCTCGGACGATACGAAAGAGAGGTTGAACAGACTAGTAAATGGGTTGCCACAATGGCGGTGGATAATTTTTGAAAGAGAGGGTCCAGATTGTCAAGCCCAGCTGATTTGTACGGGTCCAAGTTTTGCAACTCTTTCAGAACATCAGCTATCTGAATTTGGGTGAAGGAGAAGCTGGGGAGGCTTGGGGAAGTAGCTGCGGGGGGTGGGGAGCTGTTGGCCGGGGTTGGTGCAGTACGCCACAGGATGTTTTTGTGCTGGTCGAGGGCAGTCAGGTCTGGAGTGAACCAAGGGCTATATCTGTTCTTAGTTCTACATTTTTTGAAAGGGGCATGCTTATCTAAGGTGGTGAGGAAATTATAATTAAAGAACAAGCAGGCATCCTCTACTGACGGGATGAGGTCAATATCCTTCCAGGAGACCAGGGCCAGGTTGATTAGAAAGGCCTGCTTGCAGAAGTGTTTTAGGGAGCGTTTGACAGTGATGAGGGGTGGTCGTTTGACCGCGGACCCATAACGGATGCAGGCAATGAGGCATTGATCACTGAGATACTGATTGACAACAGCAGAGGTGTATTTGGAGGGCAAGTTGGTCAGGATAATATCTATGAGGCTGCCCATGTTTACGGATTTAGGGTTGTACCTGGTAGGTTCTTTGATAATCTGTGTGAGATTGAGGGCATCTAGCTTGGATTGTAGGATGGCCGGGGTGTTAAGCATATCCCAGTTTAGGTCACCTAACAGAACGAACTCTGAAGATAGATGGGGGCAATCAATTCACATATGGTGTCCAGGGCACAGCTGGGAGCTGAGGGGGGTCTGTAACAGGCGGCAACAGTGAGAGACTTATTTCTGGAGAGATTAATTTTTTTAATTAGAAGCTCGAACTGTTTGGGCATAGACCTGGAAAGTATGATAGAACTCCGCAGGCCATCTCTGCAGTAGATTGCAACTCCTCCCCCTTTGGCAGTTCTATCTTCACGGAAAATGTTGTAGCTGGGGATGGAAATTTCAGAATTTTTGGTGGCTTTCCAAAGCCAGGATTCAGACACGGCAAAGACATCAAGGTTGGCGGAGTGTGCTAAAGCAGTGAGTAAAACAAACTTAGGGAGGAGGCTCTGATGTTAACATGCATGAAAACAAGGCTTCTACGGTTACAGAAGTCAACAAATGAGAGCGCCTGGGGACACACAGGGCCTGGGTTAACCTCTACATCACCCGAGGAACAGAGGAGTAGGATGAGGGTACGGCTAAAGGCTATCTGAACTGGTCGTCTAATGCGTTGTGAACAGAGAATAAAAGGAGCAGAATTCTGGGCGTGGTAGGATAGATTCAAGGCATAATGTACAGACAGGGGTATGGTAGGGTGCGGGTACAGTGGAGGTAAACCTAGGCGTTGAGTGATGATAAGAGAGGTTGCATCTCTGGAGGCACCAGTTATGCTAGGTGAGGTCACCGCATGTGTGGGAGGTGGGACAAAAGAGTTCTCCGAGGCATGTTGAGTGGGACTAGGGGCTCCGCAGTAAAATAAAACAACAGTATACAAGGCATATTGACATTAGAGAGACAAAGCGAGGCATAAAGCAATCACAGGTGTTGATTGGGAGAGCTAGCTAAGACAACAACGGGTAAGACAACAGTTAATCAGCTAAGACAACAACAACAGGTAAAATGGCGATGAATGGGCAGAGAGAGTCAGTTAACTACACACAGGGCCTGAGTTCGAGGCTGGGGCCGACAGATAATTAATCACGGAACTCTGTTTTGTTTAACAGTACAGCAGGCATCAGCTATGTAGCCAAGTGATCATAGGGTCCAGTGAACAGCAATATATGAACCAGGGAAGCCGTTAGGTAGTCGTTACTATGCTCGCCGGGAGACGCGCCTGGCTTGATGCTAACTGGTGCTAGCTTCGGGACAAGGGTGTTAGCCACTATAGCCACTCCGGTGCAAAGGTCCAGAGCTTACGGCAGGAATCCGGTGATGTAGTGGCTTCTAGTTGTGTTAGTGAAGAGTCCAGGAGGCATCAGCTGTGTAGCCGAGTGATCATAGAGTCCACTGAGCAGGCCGGGAGATGGGCTGGGCCACTCGGTAGCAGCTAGCTAGCTGCGATTATCCGGTGTAATGGTCCGCTAGCAGTGGCTAACAATGACTAAATAGCTAGTAGCTAATTAGCTGGTTAGCTTCTGATGGCTAGCTGCTGATGGAGGTTCTAGCTATAAGGTCTAAAAAAATAGCAGATCCGTATCACATTGGGTGAGGCGGGTTGCCAGAAGGAATATTTAATTTAAAAATGGAAAAAGAGATTGAAATATATTGCAATATACATTTGAAGTCGGAAGTTTTCATAAACCTTAGCCAAATACATTTAAACTACATCTTTCACAATTCCTGACATTTAATCCTAGTAAATATTCCCTGTCTTAGCTCAGTTAGGTTCACCACTTTATTTTAAGAATGTGTAATGTCAGAATAATACCACATTCCCAGTGGGTGAGAAGTAGGAAATACATTCAATTAGTATTTGGTAGCATTGCCTTTAAATTGTTTAACTTGGGTCAAACGTTTTGGGTAGCCTTCCACAAGCTTCCCACAATAAGTTGGGTGAATTTTGGCCCATTCCTCCTGACAGAGCTGGTGTAACTGAGTCAGGATGTAGGCCTTATAGCTCGCACACACTTTTTCAGTTCTGCCCACAAATTTTCTATAGGGTTGAGGTCAGGACTTTGTGATGGCCACTCCAATACCTTGACTTTGTTGTCCTTAAGCCATTTTGCCTCAACTTTGGAAGTATGCTTGGGGTCATTGTCCATCTGGATGAATCATTTTCGACCAAGATTTAACTTCCTGACTGATGTCTTGAGATGTTGCTTCAATATATCCACATGATTTTCCTCCCTCATGATGCCATCTATTTTGTGAAGTGCACCAGTCCCTCCTGCAGCAAAGCACTACCACAAAATTGTTATACATTTTGTCAACGTTTATGAGTTCTTCTGTAAATTAATGTGCCCATTCACCGATAGTTATGGGGAGAAAACATTTTCTGAACGTCATGCGCCAATGTAAAAATTGGGTTTTTGGATATAAATATGAACTTGATCGAACAAAAAATGCATGTATTGTGTAACATGATGTCCTAGGAGTGTCATCTGATGAAGATTGTCAAAGGTTAGTGCTTAATTTTAGCTGTATATCTGGTTTTGTGATGGCTATCCGTGCTTGGAAAATGGCTTTTTTTTGTTGCTAAGGTGCTATCCTACAATAATCTAATGTTTTGCTTTCACCGTAAAGCCTTTTTGAAATCGGACAATGTGGTTGGATTAACGAGTAGAGTATCTTTAAAATGCCGTATAATACTTGAATTTAAATTTTGAGAAATTTTTTGGGGGAATTTCGCGCCGTGCTATCTCACTGGTTGTTGTCCAACCAATCCCGTTAACCTCTCTAGGGTATGTGGGACGAAATCGTCCCACCTACTCAACAGCCAGTGGAATCCCGTGGCGCGTTATTCAAATACCTTAGAAATGCTATTACTTCAATTTCTCAAACATATGACTATTTTACACCAATTTAAAGACAAGACTCTCGTTAATCTAACCACACTGTCCGATTTCAAAAAGGCTTTACAAAGAAAGCAAAACATTAGATTATGTCAGCAGAGTACCCAGCCAGAAATAATTAGACACCCATTTTTCAAGCTAGCATATAATGTCACATGAACCCAAACCACAGCTAAATGCAGCACTAACCTTTGATGATCTTCATCAGGTGACACTCCTAGGACATTATGTTATACAATACATGCATGGTTTGTTCAATCAAGTTCATATTTATATCAAAAAACAGCTTTTTATATTAGCATGTGACGTTCAGAACTAGCATACCCACCGCAAACTTCCGGTGAATTTACTAAATTACTCACGATAAACGTTCACAAAAAACATAACAATTATTTTAAGAATTATAGATACAAAACTCCTTTATGCAATCGCTATGTCCGATTTTAAAATAGCTTTTCGGCAAAAGCACATTTTGCAATATTCTGAGTAGATAGCTCGCCGTCACGGGCTAGCTATTTTGACACCCACCAAGTTTGGCCCTCACCAAACTCAGATTTACTATTAGAAAAATGTGATTACCTTTGCTGTTCTTCGTCAGAATGCACTCCCAGGACTTCTACTTCAATAACAAATGTTGGTTTGGTTCAAAATAATCCATAGTTATATCCAAATAGCGGCGTTTTGTTCGTGCGTTCAAGACACTATCCAAGGGTGACGAAGGGTTACACGCCCGACGCGTTTCGTGACAAAAAAATTCTAAATATTCCATTACCGTACTTCGAAGCATGTCAACCGCTGTTTAAAATCAATTTTTATGCTATTTTTCTCGTAAAAAAGCGATAATATTCCGACCGGGAGTCGTTGTTTTCGTTCAAAGACGAAATAATAAAAACATGGGGTCGCCTCGTGCACGTGCCTCCAGTCTCTGTTCTCTGATCGACCACTATCAAAATGCGCTAATGTTTTTCAGCCAGGGCCTGCAAAGCCACCATTCAGCTTTTTGCCGCCTTCTGAGTGCCTATGGGAGCCGTAGGAAGTGTCACGTAACAGCAGAGATCCCCTGTTTTGGATAGAGATGATCAAGAAGGCCAAGAAATGATCAGACAGGGTACTTCCTGTACAGAATCTTCTCAGGTTTTGGCCTGCCAAATGAGTTCTGTTATACTCACAGACACCATTCAAACAGTTTTAGAAACTTTAGGGTGTTTTCTATCCAAATCAAACAATTATATGCATATTCTAGTTACTAGGCAGGAGTAGTAACCAGATTAAATCGGGTACGTTTTTTATCCGGCTGTGCAAATACTGCCCCCTATCCCCAACAGGTTAAGCACCAGCTGTTAGAGCAGCTCACAGATCACTGCACCTGTACATAGCCCATCTATAATTTAGCCCAAACAACTACCGCTTCCCCTACTGTATTAATTTATTTATTTTGCTCCTTTGCACCCCATTATTTCTATTTCTACTTTGCACTTTCTTCCACTACAAATCTACCATTCCAGTGTTTTACTTGCTATATTGTATTTACTTCACCACCATGGCATTTTTTGCCTTACCTCCCTTATCTCACCTCATTTGCTCACATTGTATATAGACTTCTTTTTCTACTGTATGTTTGTTTTACTCCATGTGTAACTCTGTGTTGTTGTATGTTGTCGAACTGCTTTGCTTTATCTTGGCCAGGTCGCAATTGTAAATGAGAACTTGTTCTCAACTAGTCTACCTGGTTAAATAAATGACTTGTTCTCAACTAGCCTACCTGGTTAATTAAAGGACTTGTTTTCAACTAGCCTACCTGGCTAATTAAAGGACTTGTTCTCAACTAGCCAACCTGGTTAATTAAAGGACTTGTTCTCAACTAGCCTACCTGGTTTAATAAAGGACTTGTTCTCAACTAGCCTACCTGGTTAAATAAAGGTGAAATAAATATAATGTCTCATCAGAGTAGGAGCTCTGACCTAGGAACAGATCCCACCTGTCCATCTAAAACTGATCTGAGACCAGCCTTCCTACTGAGACGCTTGATAAGAGTAGGAGCTCTGACCTAGGAACAGATCCCACCTGTCCATCTAAAACTGATCTGAGACCAGCCTTCCTACTGAGACGGTTGATAAGAGTAGGAGCTCTGACCTAGGAACAGATCCCACCTGTCCATCTAAAACTGATCTGAGACCAGCCTTCCTCAGACGCTTGATAAATACAGCCTTCGGATGGGATTCCTTCTTCTACATGTCAGATGTTCTACAACGATAGATTTATGTCTGGATGAATGGCCGTGTTTGAGAGCATCAAAACTGATGTACCATGGGTAAATTGCGACTGACTGATGTACAAATAATATCGAGCAGTTATACACACGATGCAAGGTGATCAGTCAGTTGACTCAACTTTAAAAAATAAAAAAGTCGGCCGCCATGTCGAACGAACCCAACGTTAATCAACACAGTATGGACCCAACAGACCCATCAGAACAGGGTTTCCTGACCCTCTACTCAGGGACCAGAACCCAACGTTAATCAACACAGTATGGACCCAACAGACCCATCAGAACAGGGTTTCCTGACCCTCTACTCAGGGACCAGAACCAAATGTTAATCAACACAGTATGGACCCAACAGACTGGTTAAATAAAGGTGAAATAAAAAATAAATAAAATAAAAGATCAATGTCCCTGTTTTATTAGATAGTACTCACTGTATTTACTGGTGTTAATCAGATCAATGTCCCTGTTTTATTAGATAGTATTCACTGTATTTACTGGTGTCAATCAGATCAATGTCCCTGTTTTATTAGATAGTACTCACTGTATTTACTGGTGTTAATCAGATCAATGTCCCTGTTTTATTAGATAGTACTCACTGTATTTACTGGTGTTAATCAGATCAATGTCCCTGTTTTATAAGATAGTACTCACTGTATTCACGGGTGTTAATCAGATCAATGTCCCTGTTTTATAAGATAGTACTCACTGTATTTACTGGTGTTAAACAGATCAATGTCCCTGTTTTATAAGGTAGTACTCACTGTATTTACTGGTGTTAAACAGATCAATGTCCCTGTTTTATAAGATAGTACTCACTGTATTCACGGGTGTTAATCAGATCAATGTCCCTGTTTTATAAGATAGTACTCACTGTATTCACGGGTGTTAATCAGATCAATGTCCCTGTTTTATAAGATAGTACTCACTGTATTTACTGGTGTTAAACAGATCAATGTCCCTGTTTTATAAGATAGTACTCACTGTATTTACTGGTGTTAAACAGATCAATGTCCCTGTTTTATAAGATAGTACTCACTGTATTCACGGGTGTTAATCAGATCAATGTCCCTGTTTTATAAGATAGTACTCACTGTATTTACTGGTGTTAATCAGATCAATGTCCCTGTTTTATAAGATAGTACTCACTGTATTTACTGGTGTTAATCAGATCAATGTCCCTGTTTTATAAGATAGTACTCACTGTATTTACTGGTGTTAATCAGATCAATGTCCCTGTTTTATTAGATAGTACTCACTGTATTTACTGGTGTTAATCAGATCAATGTCCCTGTTTTATTAGATAGTACTCACTGTATTTACTGGTGTTAATCAGATCAATGTCCCTGTTTTATTAGATAGTACTCACTGTATTTACTGGTGTTAATCAGATCAATGTCCCTGTTTTATTAGATAGTACTCACTGTATTTACTGGTGTTAATCAGTTCTCCAGTCTTCTCTTCTTCGTCCTCCTCTAATGTGACAGTAATCTCCCCCTCTTCATCTTTCACTCCAAAAACTGCATCTTCCTCCTTTTCTTTCACAGTAACATCCTCCTCCTCTTTCACTCTGAACGCGTCTTCCTCTTCTTTCACTGTAACGTCTTTCTCTTCTTTTTTCACGGTAACAGCCTCACCCTCTACTTGTTTTTGTATTGTAACAGCCTCCTCTTCCTCCTCCTCTTTCACGAGAGCTTCTTTCTCAGTCCAACAGACCTCTTCTTTAGCAGGAGGAGAGTAGCTTAGTGAACTCATGGTCGGGGATGTTAGCTAGCTAGGCTAGTGCTAACTTAACCAGCCAGCTAGTTGACTTACAACGTAAATATTAAATTAAATGGGGTAGCTAGTTGTTTCCACATAAGTATGTTTAAAGCAAAGTGACAAATAAACCACGAAATTGTCTAAAGAACTTGAATGTTCCGACTTTGTCGCCTAGCGAGCTACCGAGGTGGCTGCAGTTGTTGAAGAAGCGTTCCGTCCACTAGATTATACGTCACACTAGAAACATCGCCTGAAAGACACATATCGCCATCTGCTGTCTGGAGGGAGGAAACGCAGTTGAGGAGGGGAAACTATTTTTATTCTTCATTGAATTATAATATTATAAAGCAGTTTAGGGAAACGTTTTTTTTCTCTCCATTAAATATTAATATTATATCAACACGTACAAAGAGCAACAAGTGTTGTTTGATTAGTTCATTTTTTTATGAGAATTTAAAACAAACTCTACATCTACTCCACATCTGTATTTCTGATTCAGTGAAATAACTAGATATCAAAACAAGCACCTAGTTATTGATACCCTTGAAAAAGATGAGCAAAAATTACTGTAAAAAATAAATAAATAAACTTTACCCACTACCAGGATATTTTAGCCCAAAACCTGGTTACCTCTCTGCTAGGAGGCTGAAACTTGGCCATAAGTGGATCTTCCAGCAAGACACATCAACATCCACAAAGAAATGGTTAATTGGGCACAAAATCCACATTTTCAATGGCCATCTCAGTCTTCAGACTCATAAAACATTTCAGTGTCATTATCCTCCCAAGGGGAGGGTGCTGGAGTATTGAAAACATGGGTGGCAATAATTCAGACCCCTACCTTTTGAGAATTACATGTTAAATTAAATCTATTTTTCTGAACAATTGTATTAGTTTAAAATAATATAGGACTTGCTATAGGACTAGGTCTATACTGCTCCTACATGGTGTAACAATACATCATGTAGATGTATATAATGAACAGACTAGGTCTATACTGCTCCTAAATGGTGTAACAATACATCATGTAGATGTATATAATGAACAGACTAGGTCTATACTGCTCCTACATGGTGTAACAATACATCATGTAGATGTATATAATGAACAGACTAGGTCTATACTGCTCCTATATGGTGTAACAATACATCATGTAGATGTATATAATGAACAGACTAGGTCTATACTGCTCCTACATGGTGTAACAATACATCATGTAGATGTATATAATGAACAGACTAGGTCTATACTGCTCCTACATGGTGTAACAATACATCATGTAGATGTATATAATGAACAGACTAGGTCTATACTGCTCCTACATGGTGTAACAATACATCATGTAGATATATACTACCGTTCAAAAGTTTGGGGTCACTTAGAAATGTCCTTGTTTTTTAAAGAAAGCACATTTTTCATCCATTAAAATAATAATAAAATTTATCAGAAATACAGTGTAGACATTGTTAATGTTGTAAAAAAATTAACAAACAAAAAAATTAAACAAATTCACCTTTATTTAACCAGGTAGGCCAGTTGAGAACAAGTTCTCATTTACATCTGCGACCTGGCCAAGATAAAGCAAAGCAGTGCGACACAAACAACAACTTGTTCTTTAACAAAGCGTTTGTAAACAGTGTTGTTGCATAACAATCAGGCAGTAGAACAACAATAATCATCACCCTCTTGACCAATCTTCCCTCCCCTTAACATTGGGTTGATTCAGAACCTGTCAGTGTACCTGGTGGACATTGGGTTGATTCAGACCCTGCCAGTGTACCAGGTGGACATTGGGTTGATTCAGACCCTGTCAGTGTACCAGGTGGACATTGGGTTGATTCAGACCCTGTCAGTGTACCAGGTGGACATTGGGTTGATTCAGACCCTGCCAGTGTACCAGGTGGACATTGGGTTGATTCAGACCCTGTCAGTGTACCAGGTGGACATTGGGTTTGATTCAGACCCTGCCAGTGTACCAGGTGGACATTGGGTTGATTCAAACCCTGTCAGTGTACCAGGTGGACATTGGGTTTGATTCAGACCCTGTCAGTGTACCAGGTGGACATTGGGTTGATTCAGACCCTGTCAGTGTACCAGGTGGACATTGGGTTTGATTCAGACCCTGCCAGTGTACCAGGTGGACATTGGGTTTGATTCAGACCCTGTCAGTGTACCAGGTGGACATTGGGTTTGATTCAGACCCTGTCAGTGTACCAGGTGGACATTGGGTTGATTCAGACCCTGCCAGTGTACCAGGTGGACATTGGGTTTGATTCAGACCCTGCCAGCATGGCCAGAAATGTATTCCAAGGTCAGTAACTTATAACCACAGAACCACCCCAGACCTTTCATGGATGACTAAAAACACCTAAGTATTATATTTACTGTCATGGTCTAGTATGTCATCGCCTCAGACACCAGTCACAATGCTGGCTGAGGTACTAGTAAAACATGACATATTATTTCCTAACCATTCACAATGCTGGCTGAGGTACGAGTAAAACATGACATATTATTTCCTAACCATTCACAATGCTGGCTGAGGTACGAGTAAAACATGACATATTATTTCCTAACCATTCACAATGCTGGCTGAGGTACGAGTAAAACATGACATATTATTTCCTAACCATTCACAATGCTGGCTGAGGTACGAGTAAAACATTACATATTATTTCCTAACCATTCACAATGCTGGCTGAGGTACGAGTAAAACATGACATATTATTTCCTAACCATTCACAATGCTGGCTGAGGTACTAGTAAAACATGACATATTATTTCCTAACCATTCACAATGCTGGCTGATGTACGAGTAAAACATGACGTATTATTTCATAATTGTCAAAAAATCCCCACTCCTTAATCAACTGGTCTCTCTCTGTTTAACCAGAATAACGTGAGTTGTGACCTTCAAGCTGTTAGACTGTTAGTCCATAATCAACTAGTCTCTCACTGAGACAGCTTTGATGGCCCAATAAATGTTTCTGCCAGCCAATGTGATAATTCCAGTACAATACATGTGTAAAGGGTGTTGAGCTTGTTAAAGAAGAGATAGAGAGGTAACCATACACATTGCACATGGACCGTAAGAAATCCTGAAGGTATTGAAATGCCTGGGCTCGCAGGGGATGTGTTAATTCATAACCCATCATTTATACCTGTTAATTCATAACCCATCATTTATACCTGTTAGTTCATAACCCATCATTTATACCTGTTAATTCATAACCCATCATTTATACCTGTTAATTCATAACCCATCATTTATACCTGTTAATTCATAACCCATCATTTATACCTGTTAATTCATAACCCATCATTTATACCTGTTAATTCATAACCCATCATTTATACCTGTTAATTCATAACCCATCATTTATACCTGTTAATTCATAACCCATCATTTATACCTGTTAGTTCATAACCCATCATTTATACCTGTTAATTCATAACCCATCATTTATACCTGTTAATTCATAACCCATCATTTATACCTGTTAGTTCATAACCCATAATTTATACCTGTTAATTCATAACCCATCATTTATACCTGTTAATTCATAACCCATCATTTATACCTGTTAGTTCATAACCCATCATTTATACCTGTTAATTTATAACCCATCATTTATACCTGTTTGTTCATAACCCATCATTTATACCTGTTAATTCATAACCCATCATTTATACCTTTTGCTTGAAAGGGGCGGAGCTCCCTGACCTTACTTGGCAGGAACTAATGGGGATTCATAATAAACCCCAGGAAGAGTAGCTGCTAACTTGGCAGGAACACTGGAGCTCTGTCAGAGTGAACATCGGGTTCTTGTTCACCTCCTTGACCAAGGCCCTTCTCCCCCGATTGCTCAGTTTGGCCGGGCAGCCAGCTCTAGGAAGAGTCTTGGTGGTTCCAAACTTCTTCCATTTAAGAATGATGGAGGCCACTGTGTTCTTGGGGACCTTCAATGCTGCAGACATTTTTTGCTACCTTTCCCCAGATCTGTGCCTCGACACTATCCTGTCTCAGAGCTCTATGGATAATTCCTTTGACCTCATGGCTTGGCTTTTGCTCTGACATGCACTGTAAACTGTGGGACCTTATATAGACAGGTGTGTGCCTTTCCAAATCATGTCTAATCAATTGAATTTACCACAAGTCGACTCCAATCAAGTTGTAGAAACATCTCAAGGATGATCAATGGAATCAGGATGCATCTGAGCTCAATTTTGAGTCTCATTGCAAAGGGTCTGAATACTTAAGTTAATCAATTTGCAAAAATGTCAAACTGTTTTTGGTTTGTCATTATGGGGTATTTTGTGTAGATTGATGATGGGGGAAAATTTTACAATTTTAGAATAAGGCTGTAACGTAACAAAATGTTGAAAAAGTGAAGGGGTCGGAATACTTAACGAATGCTCTGTATATCACTGGCAGGGCTTTCTACCTCTGGCAGTGTTTTCTACCGCTGGGAGTGTTTTCTACCACTGGGAGTTTTGTACACAGTCATGTGATACGTGGTATAGAAAAGTCCAATCTTAGGAGAGTACATGGAGAGTACACGCACTTTACAGTGTGTCTGCAGGTGTCTATCTGTCAAAACCACTGATACAGGAGCCCCTCCACCCTCTGGTGGGATGGATCATGTCTACAGAGAAACCTAGATTCAAATACTTAGATTTGTGTGTATTGGGTCTATGTTGTGAAATAGTTAGATATTACTTGATAGATATTACTGCACTGTCGCAGCTAGAAACACAAGCATTTCGCTACACCCACAATAACATCTGCTAAACACGTGATGTAACCAATAAAATGTGATTTGATTTGAAATAAACGTCCTATTTAACAAAGGTGCTTTTGGCTGGAGTCAAAATGACTCCAAAGGATTTGAATTAAAAGTAAATTTTGACACAGAAACACTAAACCATGATTTATATATATTAAAAACAAGTTGTTTGACAAAGTCATTAAAAATTGGAATAATTGAATGAACCACATTTTGGCTATGATAAAAGATATGCCTCTGGGGTCAAAATGATCCATGTCAGAAGTATGGTTCAATGAAAATATGTAGTGGGTGTAAAGTTTGTATTAAATTCTCACTCATTAAAAACGAATCAATCAACACATGCTTCTCTTTGAACGACTTAATATAATATTAAACTTTCCTGAAATAAATGAAAAATAAACGTTTGGTTCCTCAACTGCGTTGCCCCCTCCAGTCAGCAGATGGCGATGTGCGTCTTTTAGGTTCAGGCGATGCTGCCAGTGTGACGTATAATCTAGTGGACGGGACGCTCCTTCAACAACAACAGCTAGTCAGACACCTCGGTAGCTTTCTAGCAAACATAGCTACAACATTCACGCTCTTTACACTGTTTTGGTGTATATTAGTCGCTGTGTATTAAACACACTTCTGTTGTATGTACTTGTTGGCCCATTTAATGATATATTTACGTTGTTTGTCAGCTAGCTGGTTTGCTAAGTTAGCTTAGAACTAGGCTAGTCGCTAATGCTAGCTAGCTAACATCCCCGACCATGAGTTCACTAAGCTACTCTCCTCCTGCTAAAGAAGAGGAGGTCTGCTGGACGGAGAAAGAAGCTCTAGTGAAAGAGGAGGAGGAAGAGGAGGCTGTTACAATACAAAAACAAGTAGAGGGTGAAGTTGTTAGCGTGAAAGAAGAAGAGAAAGACGTTACAGTGAAAGAAGAGGAAGACGCGTTCAGAGTGAAAGAGGAGGAGGATGTTACTGTAAAAGAAGAGGCGGCAGAGAAAGAGGAGGATTCCGTTTTTGGAGTGAAAGAGGAGGAGGGGGAGATGACTGTCACATTGGAGGAAGAAGAGGAGGTTGGAGATGTGTTTAACACCAGTAAGTACCGTCTCTGCAGTCGTTGAACCAATATGCAGTAAAAGGGTTCTACACTTTAATGTTGTTCTGTAGGAATGGCTGAAGCGACACTGTAACGTGTAGAACATCAAGAGTGGACCATCAACAAAACGTTAACAATTGATCAAATGCATCCAATGACAATGACTGAAATACTGTAGTCCTCAATATCTCCTATTAGATTAGCCCAATATGTTCTCTTAAAGGGGCAATCAGCAGTTGTTACATCCATTTTGGGACTTATACATTAATGATATGTACCCATCTGTTTCTTGAATAAATCACTTATAAATGCCTCATGATTTTAGTTCAACTGTTGTACCCTATCAGAACCCAAATAAGCTTTTTTTACTCCAATGTTTGTCAGTAAATATAAACAAACACTGTATATCCTCAAAACATGGTTAAAACTATAATGTTGATATCATGGATGGTTACATTTCTCCAGCCCCATCCCTCAGCTTTTTACCGAAACGGGCAGGGAGTTCGCTTTGTTATTGTTTCTACTGCTGATTGCTGCCCCCGTTACTCCTCAAGGTCCAAGGACTGTATGTTATTTTCAGAGGTAGACTGGCTCTGGCAGCTAAAATAGTCAAATATTCCATCTAAATGTGAATCGATTCTCAATTGCGATACGTTTCTAGAAACATAAATTGCTGTAGTTTCATATCACATCAAAATAATTTCACACAATACTTAAATATCACATCAAAATAATTTCACATAATACTTTCCGGACTAGTCTCCCAGTCCCTGCTGCTGAAAAACATCCCCACAGCATGATGCTGCCACCACCATGCTTCACCGTAGGGATGGTGCCAGGTTTCCTCCAGACCTGACTCTTGGCATTCAGGCCAATGAGTTAAATCTTGGTTTCATTAAGCCAGAGAATCTTGTTTCTCATGGTCTTAGAGTCTTAAGGTGCCTTTTGTCAAACTCCAAGAGGGCTGTCATATGCTTTATACTGAGGAGTGGCTTCTGTCTGGCCACTCTACCATAAAGGTCTGATTGGTGGAGTGCTGCAGAGATGGTTGTCCTTCTGGAAGGTTCTCCCATCTCCACAGAGGAACTCTGGAGCTCTGTCAGAGTGACCATCAGGTTTGTGGTCACCTCCCTGACCGAGGCCCTTCTCCCCCAATTGCTCAGTTTGGCCGGGTGACCAGCTCTAGGAAGAGTATTCCATTTAAGAATGATGGAGGTCACTGTGTTCTTGGGGACCTTCAATGCTGCAGAATTTGTTTTTGGTACCGTTCCCCAGATCTGTGCCTCGACACAAGCTTGTCCTGGAGCTCTACGGACAGTTCCTTCGACCTCATGGCTTGGTTTTTGCTCTGACATGCACTGTCAACTCTGGGACGTTATATAGACAGGTGTGTGCCTTCCAAATCATATCCAATCAATTGAATTTACCACAGGTGGACTCCAAACAAGTTGTAGATACATCTCAAGGATGATTAATGGAAACAAGATGCACCTGAAAGCAATTTCGAGTCTCATAGCAAAGGGTCTGAATACTTCAGTAAATAAGGTATTTCTGTTTTTTACCTGTTTTCACTTTGTCATTATGGGCTATTGATGACACCCCTCTGAAACAAGATAGCCTAACCATCAGAAAAACCTCTTCCTTAGCCTACTCCTCCCGCTGCTGCTGGCCTTCGTACATTCTGATGTTATGCTCCTATAGTTTCTGGTAATAGACTACACCAGCAGTCGTTATGCTCCTATAGTTTCTGGTAATAGGCTACACCAGCAGTCGTTAAGCTATAGTTTCTGGTAATAGTCTACACCAGCAGTCGTTATGCTCCTATAGT
Source organism: Salmo salar (assembly GCF_965601325.2). Taxonomy (NCBI): domain Eukaryota; kingdom Metazoa; phylum Chordata; class Actinopteri; order Salmoniformes; family Salmonidae; genus Salmo; species Salmo salar. The sequence continues at coordinate 18,048 of NW_027675576.1, read as the reverse complement.
TTCTGGTAATAGTCTACACCAGCAGTCGTTATGCTCCTATAGTTTCTGGTAATAGGCTACACCAGCAGTCGTTATGCTCCTATAGTTTCTGGTAATAGGCTACACCAGCAGTCGTTATCATCAAATCAAATTTATTTATATAGCCCTTTGTACATCAGCTGAAATCTCAAAGTGCTGTACAGAAACCCAGCCTAAAACCCCAAACAGCAAGCAATGCATGTGAAAGAAGCACGGTGGCTAGGAAAAACTCCCTAGGAAAAACTCCCTAGAAAGGCCAAAAACCTAGGAAGAAACCTAGAGAGGAACCAGGCTATGAGGGGTGGCCAGTCCTCTTCTGGCTGTGCCGGGTGGATATTATAACAGAACATGGTCAAGATGTTAAAATGTTCATAAATGACCAGCATGGTCAAATAATAATAATCATAGTAGTTGTCGAGGGTGCAACAAGCACGTCCGGTGAACAGGTCAGGGTTCCGTAGCCGCAGGCAGAACAGTTGAAACTGGAGCAGCAGCATGGCCAGGTGGACTGGGGACAGCAAGGAGTCATCATGCCAGGTAGTCCTGAGGCATGGTCCTAGGGCTCAGGTCCTCCGAGAGAAAGAAAGAAAGAGAGAAAGAGAGAATTAGAGAGAGCATATTTACATTCACACAGGACACCGGATAAGACAAGAGAAATACTCCAGATGTAACAGACTGACCCTAGCCCCCCGACACATAAACTACTGCAGCATAAGTACTGGAGGCTGAGACAGGAGGGATCAGAAGACACTGTGGCCCCATCCGATGATACCCCCGGACAGGGCCAAACAGGCAGGATATAACCCCACCCACTTTGCCAAAGCACAGCCCCCACACCACTAGAGGGATGTCTACAACCACCAACTTACCGTCCGAAGACAAGGCCGAGTATAGCCCACAAAGCTCCTATAGTTTCTGGTAATAGGCTACACCAGCAGTCGTTATGCTCCTATAGTTTCTGGTAATAGACTACACCAGCAGTCGTTATGCTCCTATAGTTTCTGGTAATAGGCTACACCAGCAGTTGTTATGCTCCTATAGTTTCTGGTAATAGACTACACCAGCAGTCGTTATGCTCCTATAGTTTCTGGTAATAGGCTACACCAGCAGTCGTTATGCTCCTATAGTTTCTGGTAATAGGCTACACCAGCAGTCGTTATGCTCCTATAGTTTCTGGTAATAGGCTACACCAGCAGTCATTATGCTCCTATAGTTTCTGGTAATAGGCTACACCAGCAGTCGTTGTGCTCCAATAGTTTCTGGTAATAGACTACACCAGCAGTCGTTATGCTCCTATAGTTTCTGGTAATAGGCTACACCAGCAGTCGTTGTGCTCCAATAGTTTCTGGTAATAGACTACACCAGCAGTCGTTATGCTCCTATAGTTTCTGGTAATAGGCTACACCAGCAGTCGTTGTGCTCCAATAGTTTCTGGTAATAGGCTACACCAGCAGTCGTTATGCTCCTATAGTTTCTGGTAATAGGCTACACCAGCAGTCGTTGTGCTCCAATAGTTTCTGGTAATAGGCTACACCAGCAGTCGTTGTGCTCCTATAGTTTCTGGTAATAGGCTACACCAGCAGTCGTTATGCTCCTATAGTTTCTGGTAATAGACTACACCAGCAGTCAGCAACCTTTTCCATTTGGTGCCAATTTATCTGACCATTTCTACTGATCTGGTGCCAGTTATGATTTTCATATTTTCATTTTCGTGGAACAGTTTCATTTTAATTCCTAATAGTATCTCAAAATCATTGTCTGTGATTAATCTACATTCTATCTAAATCTAAATATAAATTATACAAATCTAAAAGTAACTTTTATTGCCAACTATGTAAAAATAGCCAACAAATAAAAACATTGCAGACTGCAGTTAGAAAATATCCTGATCAAAATAAATACCTTATAAATCACATTGGCTGCACATGGCCTGTCTACAATGATTTTGAAACATTGTATCTACTATCAACTGGGTAGCCTGAAACTGAAGAAGGCAAGCTTGCAACATTGTATAAAATATTCTGGGCCCACAGAGTTTCCTGCGCCAGTGAGTTTGGGACAGACACAGCTGTAGGCTATTAGACTAATCCTACTTCTATATGTGTAACCAGGTAGACTAGTCCTACTTCTATATGGGTAACCAGGTAGACTAGTCCTACTTCTATATGGGTAACCAGGTAGACTAGTCCTACTTCTATATGGGTAACCAGGTAGACTAGTCCTACTTCTATATGTGTAACCAGGTAGACTAGTCCTACTTCTATATGTGTAACCAGGTAGACTAGTCCTACTTCTATATGGGTAACCAGGTAGACTAGTCCTACTTCTATATGTGTAACCAGGTAGACTAGTCCTACTTCTATATGTGTAACCAGGTAGACTAGTCCTACTTCTATATGGGTAACCAGGTAGACTAGTCCTACTTCTATATGGGTAACCAGGTAGACTAGTCCTACTTCTATATGGGTAACCAGGTAGACTAGTCCTACTTCTATATGGGTAACCAGGTAGACTAGTCCTACTTCTATATGGGTAACCAGGTAGACTAGTCCTACTTCTATATGGGTAACCAGGTAGACTAGTCCTACTTCTATATGTGTAACCAGGTAGACTAGTCCTACTTCTATATGTGTAACCAGGTAGACTAGTCCTACTTCTATATGTGTAACCAGGTAGACTAGTCCTACTTCTATATGTGTAACCAGGTAGACTAGTCCTACTTCTATATGTGTAACCAGGTAGACTAGTCCTACTTCTATATGGGTAACCAGGTAGACTAGTCCTACTTCTATATGGGTAACCAGGTAGACTAGTCCTACTTCTATATGTGTAACCAGGTAGACTAGTCCTACTTCTATATGTGTAACCAGGTAGACTAGTCCTACTTCTATATGTGTAACCAGGTAGACTAGTCCTACTTCTATATGGGTAACCAGGTAGACTAGTCCTACTTCTATATGTGTAACCAGGTAGACTAGTCCTACTTCTATATGTGTAACCAGGTAGACTAGTCCTACTTCTATATGTGTAACCAGGTAGACTAGTCCTACTTCTATATGGGTAACCAGGTAGACTAGTCCTACTTCTATATGTGTAACCAGGTAGACTAGTCCTACTTCTATATGGGTAACCAGGTAGACTAGTCCTACTTCTATATGTGTAACCAGGTAGACTAGTCCTACTTCTATATGTGTAATTAGGTAGACTAGTCCTACTTCTATATGTGTAACCAGGTAGACTAGTCCTACTTCTATATGTGTAACCAGGTAGACTAGTCCTACTTCTATATGTGTAACCAGGTAGACTAGTCCTACTTCTATATGGGTAACCAGGTAGACTAGTCCTACTTCTATATGGGTAACCAGGTAGACTAGTCCTACTTCTATATGTGTAACCAGGTAGACTAGTCCTACTTCTATATGGGTAACCAGGTAGACTAGTCCTACTTCTATATGTGTAACCAGGTAGACTAGTCCTACTTCTATATGTGTAACCAGGTAGACTAGTCCTACTTCTATATGGGTAACCAGGTAGACTAGTCCTACTTCTATATGTGTAACCAGGTAGACTAGTCCTACTTCTATATGTGTAACCAGGTAGACTAGTCCTACTTCTATATGTGTAACCAGGTAGACTAGTCCTACTTCTATATGTGTAACCAGGTAGACTAATCCTACTTCTATATGGGTAACCAGGTAGACTAGTCCTACTTCTATATGGGTAACCAGGTAGACTAGTCCTACTTCTATATGTGTAACCAGGTAGACTAGTCCTACTTCTATATGGGTAACCAGGTAGACTAGTCCTACTTCTATATGTGTAACCAGGTAGACTAGTCCTACTTCTATATGTGTAACCAGGTAGACTAGTCCTACTTCTATATGTGTAACCAGGTAGACTAGTCCTACTTCTATATGTGTAACCAGGTAGACTAGTCCTACTTCTATATGGGTAACCAGGTAGACTAGTCCTACTTCTATATGGGTAACCAGGTAGACTAGTCCTACTTCTATATGGGTAACCAGGTAGACTAGTCCTACTTCTATATGGGTAACCAGGTAGACTAGTCCTACTTCTATATGTGTAACCAGGTAGACTAGTCCTACTTCTATATGGGTAACCAGGTAGACTAGTCCTACTTCTATATGTGTAACCAGGTAGACTAGTCCTACTTCTATATGTGTAACCAGGTAGACTAGTCCTACTTCTATATGGGTAACCAGGTAGACTAGTCCTACTTCTATATGGGTAACCAGGTAGACTAGTCCTACTTCTATATGTGTAACCAGGTAGACTAGTACTACTTCTATATGTGTAACCAGGTAGACTAGTCCTACTTCTATATGTGTAACCAGGTAGACTAGTCCTACTTCTATATGTGTAACCAGGTAGACTAGTCCTACTTCTATATGGGTAACCAGGTAGACTAGTCCTACTTCTATATGGGTAACCAGGTAGACTAGTCCTACTTCTATATGTGTAACCAGGTAGACTAGTCCTACTTCTATATGGGTAACCAGGTAGACTAGTCCTACTTCTATATGTGTAACCAGGTAGACTAGTCCTACTTCTATATGTGTAACCAGGTAGACTAGTCCTACTTCTATATGTGTAACCAGGTAGACTAGTCCTACTTCTATATGTGTAACCAGGTAGACTAGTCCTACTTCTATATGGGTAACCAGGTAGACTAGTCCTACTTCTATATGTGTAACCAGGTAGACTAGTCCTACTTCTATATGGGTAACCAGGTAGACTAGTCCTACTTCTATATGGGTAACCAGGTAGACTAGTCCTACTTCTATATGGGTAACCAGGTAGACTAGTCCTACTTCTAGATGGGTAACCAGGTAGACTAGTCCTACTTCTATATGTGTAACCAGGTAGACTAGTCCTACTTCTATATGGGTAACCAGGTAGACTAGTCCTACTTCTATATGTGTAACCAGGTAGACTAGTCCTACTTCTATATGGGTAACCAGGTAGACTAGTCCTACTTCTATATGCGTATTCAGGTGTGCGTCCTTACTCAACATTGACAGGAGTGTTTCAAACAAAAGCCAATTAATAAATTGACAACTGACGTATCTTGCGGGGTCAGGTCTGGGTGGTCTGCCAGGGGCCGTTTCATTTAGTGTCCGTTTGGGTCGGCATGAGGAATGATTGTATTTCCCCATAGTATGTTGTACCGAAGTTGAAAGGGAGTGTAACTTTATGACTATTGTTGGATTCGGGCTAAACTTTGAACATTGAGATATTAACCTCTTACATCTAGACGTTCTGCTAGCGGAACACCTGCTCCAATATCCAATGATAGGGCGTGGCACGAATTACAAATTCCTCAAAAATCCGAAAACTTCAATTTTTCAAACATATGACTATTTTACACCATTTTAAAGACAAGACTCTCCTTTATCTAACCACACTGTCCGATTTCAAAAAGGCTTTACAACGAAAGCAAAACATTAGATTGTCAGGAGAGTACCCAGCCAGAAATAATCAGACACCCATTTTTCACCTGACCCCGCAAGATGCGTCAGTTTTGGCAATTTTAGCAAACATAGAAAGGGGCCTATATTGGAGACCAAAAGTCGTCTGGCACACTGCTTAGAGTTTCAACAACATGAATAACTTATTTCTAGCCTACAATCATCGATGTTACTACTAATGTGAAAACAAGACAAAATATGACTTCTTGCTCATTTTAAGACAAATGTCAAGTAATCATTACATTCATTACAGACGTCAATTGTTGTACAACATCATGGCTACGCTGTTGGCATCACCTTTTACAGTGGATTTTCGCTGTTGTGGGCCATTAACCATCTGTTTGACTTTGTTGTTCACACAGGAGAGATATGGGACTATCGTGGATCCTCTGGGGAGCCTCAACACCCTCATGATGCTGACAAGGCAGAGAAGAGTCTCTCCACATCAGAACACCTCAAGAAACGGCAGCGGAGAACCACAGGGAAAAGATCTCACCGCTGCTTTGACTGTGGGAAAAGATGCACCTCATCAGGCATTATATCACACCGGAGAATTCACACAAGGGATAATTCTCACTGCTGCTCTGATTGTGGGAAATTTTTTAAATCTTCATCAGAACTCAAAATACACCTGAGAAATCACACAAAAGAGAAACCTTACTTCTGCTCTGACTGTGGGAAGAGTTTTCCTCTGTCAACCAGCCTGATATCACACCAGAGAACACACACAGGAGAGAAACCTTATAGCTGTGATCAATGTGGGAAGAGTTTTTATAAATCTAGGAATGTTATTATACACCAGAGAACACACACAAGAGAGAGAACTTACAGCTGTGCTCAATGTGGGAAGAGTTTTGCTTACTTTAGCATGTGGACCAGACACCAAAGAACACACACAGGAGAGAAACCTTATAGCTGCAATCAATGTGGGAAGAGATACTCTCAAAAACGTTCTCTGATTAAACATCAGAAAATACATGAAGGAGTTGTTTCATGATATCAATGAATTAATGTCAAAATGTAGAATGTTTTAACATTGTAGTAGGAGTATTTTAATGATGTCACAATGTAGAACCCTAAACGTTTGTCCCCTGTTCTATTGATTGATATGATATGGATATTAGCCTCAGGGGGAAATCCAGGCTCCGAATTGAAAGAGTTACTATTTATGAGATTTAACAAAAAATGACAAACAAAAAAAGAGTTGTGTTACACTTACCACGTTGGTGACCCACTTGAATCAAAATGCAACACTTCAAAATGTAGCTAGCAGCTTTCTACAAGTTGTCCTCTGACCAGGGATGTACACATTACTCCCAGATTCCATGTGGTTTTTCAGCTGTTCGTTTTAACAGGATGTGCAACCTCATGTCCCTCCTCTTGCATAATTGATTTCAACATGATATCGATGAGTGATGACAAATACGTTCCTTTGTTTAGCGACCCCTAAATTTAAATGCATCACTCCAAAATGTAGCTGACTGTCTTCTGCAGGTTGTCCTCTAATGAGGTAAAATATATCTCCATTTCCATGTGTTTATTTTATTTGTGTTAGTTTCAACAGCACGTACAACCTGATTTCCCCCCTAATCGATATCAGTGATTTATTGCTACTTGTCAAAACAACAGCGTTTCTGGTGCAGTTTATAAGGTGCTTGTTTTAAAAATTACAAGTAATATGATTATTGTGGCAGATGTTTGTGTATATAGCACATGTTATGTTTAGGTTTTCAATTCATCCCAAACTGTTTCTGCTTATTGGTTATTGATTTGGACACGTTAAAACTGTGTTTTGACATCGGGCTATCCCACCTAGAAAAATGTAATTGAAAAGAAGACTATGCCCCGTTTTTTCAGTGACTTGAAAAAAACTTAATTTCAACTTTAGTTGCAGGTAGCCTAGTGGTTAGAGCGTTGGTCCGTCATTGTAAATCAGAATTTGTTCATAACTGACTTATTGACAATTATTGCCTACCGGGGAACAGAGGGTTAACTGCCATGTTCAGGTGCAGAACGACAGATTTACCTTGTCAGCTCGCGATTCAATCCAGCAACCTTTCGGTTACTGTTAAATGAAGGTTAAAATAAAGAAATAAATACACATGGACGCAGTATAATCATTTGGTCTGTAATCAATTTTATTAACAATCCTACATCACTCCAGTATTTCTTCACAACATTCAAGCGTTAATTGTCTTTATTCCACTACTGAAGAATCATGTCTCAAATCACCTCATATTTCAAACATTCAGCCTGACAAAATATACGTTTTATTATTCCATGCCTGACCTTTAAGTTAATTATTGCCAATACATATTAACAAAAGGGTGTACATTTGATCACAATTCATTTTGACTTTTTCCGTTTTGCAGATGTTTTGTTTGGGCTCGTTCCAAGTGGACCAGAGTTCTAGAAGCTAGTGAGTTTTAGGAAGACGAGAGTTCTAGAAGCTAGTGAGTTTTAGGATTCTATAGAAAGAAGAGAAAAAGGAGAAAAAAATATTTCAATTGTATATTATTATTTAGAAATACGTGTGTTTTTCTTGTTTTTAATTGTTGACAGGAGGTGAAGCATTTTAGTTGATTTTAATATGAAATGGAAGTTGTTTTCTGTTGGTGGTGAGCAAACTTGTCCAACATAAATATAGGATATATTTGTTGTCTTAAGGTGTTACATGCTTTGGTTTTTCCATTTATGTTTTGAGGTTGGACTTTAGTACGTCTAGCTCGTTAGCACGTCTAGCTCGTTAGCACGTCTAGCTCGTTAGCACGTCTAGCTCGTTAGCACGTCTAGCTCGTTAGCCCGTATAGCTCGTTAGCCCGTATAGCTCGTTAGCCCGTCTAGCTCGTTACCGCGTCTAGCTCGTTAGCAGGTGTCAGCACGTCTAGCTCGTTAGCACGTCTAGCTCGTTAGCCCGTCTAGCTCGTTAGCCCGTCTAGCTCGTTAGCCCGTCTAGCTCGTTAGCACGTAGGACGCACTGATTGGTGTCACCTCGTTAGTCAGTATGTGTTACACCTGTGCTGGCTTGTCCATCTCGTTAGTGGGAAGGTGTTTCACCTGAGCTGGTCCAGGTTCTATTTAAGAGTGTCTGGCCCAGTGCTCCAGTTGTCTTGATACATGTGGAGAGTCAACACCTTTAGTTGCTCCACCTTTTTGGTTTGCTTCCTGTCTTTAAGTTTGGTGTGGGATTTTCTTTTGTTTGCCTCTTCTTGGGCAGATTTAGTGGGTCTCATGGTGGGTGTCTTTTAGGTCCCAGTTGTTGTTACTAGTCAACTTCCAGTGGACACCCCCATAGTGTCTTTCAGAGCCCCTCCTAAAAAACAAGTTATATTTTGGGTTGGATATTGCATCATATTGTTGATATTTTAATCAATGGCATTTCCTTACAATGCTCATTAGTCTTTCAGTTGTTATTATTGTTTTTTATCCTCATATTTGTGTACTAAATATTTCTGATTATTTTCATAGGTTTTTCCTGTGAAGCCATTGTGTTGCATCCATGTCTGACATGTGCTGTATAAATAAAGCTTGATTTGATTTGAACATATTGTAAAACAAATTAACCCAATGACTGACCAATCAACAGACTCTTGCTAAACCAATGAACAAATATGTGCAAAAAGCAACACATCTTTATCCATCTTAGTATGAAAAACAGTATAAAGTCAGTAAATCTCCCACTATGTCAAAATAGTTCATGGTATGTAAGTTTTGTATCACTTTTCAACCAACCCAGTGCATTTGTTGAAGATAAATGTTTAATTCAACAATACGTCAAAGGATTCAACTACTGCAAACCGAAACAAACAAATGGATCAACCAGATCAATCCCACTTTTCCAGCCTGCTGAAGGCGTGGTGGAGCGGTAAACACCACCCCCGGCTCTACCAGGGGCTTGAGGTGGTCTCCCACAGCTCTGCTTATGTCATGTTCTGTGGCCTTGCTGTTCCATTTATTGACTGTCCCTGTAACACAGAAATAAACACATTTAATCATGTTAAATAAAACACTCAAAGTAATGGATATGGAGCATCTATGGCCTCAGTTACACCTGGCACCTAAATGTGACATCTGTCATCCGATCACTCTAAACTGCATTAGGTTCAGATCTACCAGGATGGGCCTTTGACATCGTCTGGATGCAGCCAGGCCACCGAATATGCATCAGCAATGTAAAGAGATGGGGTGAATGAGTGGGGAAAGGTACATTTGACACAAATGACCTTCATAATATCAAAGAACAAATGTGTGTGTCTGAGGGGAAATTAACTTTCATACAGCCAACGGGGATGAGAAATTACACCAATATCAGTGGACAATTTGCACTAATGTAAATAAATATAGATGATGGAACATATTCCCTTTTGCTGACGTGATGAACCGCTAAGGGGACATAAATATTTACCATCTAAACCATGTGTGACCTCTCACCTCTCTGGCTGTAGAAGTGTTCTTCCTAACCAGTCCCTCAACAGCTCTCTGACTGAGCTCCACCCTCACTGGGTCTTCAGAGGAGAGGAAGGCTGAGGAGGGATGGAAGGATGAATGGATCAGTCAGTCAATAAAGTGTAGAGCTGCTGTCTGACAAAATCACTATTTTAGTAGTTCATTAAAGTAAATAAGGCTTTATGACTGCTGAATACCAACTATCAATCACTTAGATCATGTATTTTCAGGTAGAGATACATCCTTGGGACGTCCCTAGCCCATTGAAGTTGACATTTAAAATGGTTAAGGTAGGGGTTAAGGTTAGGGTTTAGGATAGGGATGTACCAAGGATCCCAGATAGCATTGACCATCATGCATTCTTCTGTCTCTTTTACATAGCAGGTGTAAAATAAACACAGACAAGACAAGTAGGCACGCAGTGCATTATGGTCATTGTAGTTTAAAAAATAGCATCTAATTATGTAGGGTGACCATACGTCCTCTTTTTCCCGGACATGTCCTCTTTTTGGACCAAAAAAAATGCGTCCGGCCGGGATTTCTAAATCGCCTAAAATGTCCGGGATTCGGCTTTTGCTTCCTACAGTCTCCATTCATTGTGTGCGTTTTGGGGGTTTTGCATTGCTTTGACCGCTTTCAAGCGCTCGTACTACGACCGAAACAATTGTTAACGCTGTGATAGCACCACATTCTGTCGACATAGCTCAGAAAGCACTAGAAGACATACCTTACTGTCTTGTTTCTACTGATGGGAGCAATCACGGTGCTGTGAAAATATTCCCTCTGCTTATTCAGTATTTTGATTGGAAGAATGGTGGCGTGCAAAGTAAATTAGTCGAAGTTAAAAACACTCCAAATGAGACAGCTGATACGATCGCGCAATACATCAAAGAAACACTGGAAAATAATGGGATTTTTTCCAAATATATTGCATTTACAGTAGGGTGACCATACGTCCTCTTTTTCCCGGACATGTCCTCTTTTTGGAAAACTAAAATTTGGTCACCCTAAATTATGCCAATCTGTATGTGGGGTTGTTAGAGAAGAATGTGATTGTCAGCCCTAACAATCCATTCTAGCACCTCACCAGGCTCTGAAAAAGACTTCATTGATAACGTGTTCCATCTATTCCAGGGGACAGCAGAGGAACTTCATCGATTCCACTCCTTCATCAATACAAGCAGTAAACATCTGAAATTCACCCTCACCTTTCATGTGCATGAAACAAGTTATCTGGACATTTTGATTAAGAGGGAGAAGGGTGGATTAAGCACAGACCTATACAGGAAGCCGACGGACAGGAATTCCCTGTTACGCGGAGACAGCTTCCACCCTACACCCCTAATAAAACAATTGTAATACTTGAGTAAAGAAAACATTTAAAATGTAAATTTGTAATTTTAATTTTGTAAATTTAAAACAAAAACAACTGTTTGTACTTATAGGGAACCAGATCATGACTACAGCTCAGTTACTAAGTCTTTAACCACACTGTGTTGTTACACTGGTGAGTAAAAACTCATGCTTCCTACATTTTAACTTTTTGTCTGAAGATAAAATGTACATTTTACTGAACTGCGTCCAGTCAGCAGATGGACTAGATGCCTCTTAGGCCGCCCATTGTGACTCCATCAAGAATTCAGCAGAGCAAGTTTGTATGAAGGTCTGGCTATTAAATGGGTACATAGTTCAATAGTAATATCCTCTAAAACGCTCTGGTGACAAACTTTGCTGCCCTGTTTCCAGTTGTCCACATGGCTGGGAGAACCTATTCAAGTAAGTAAATAGATTTTGAAAATGTAAAAAAACAACGATGTATTATTAGCTAACTAGCTGCAGTGCAGGCTAACTCAAATGAGCTGCTAAATGAGCTAGCTATCTAGCCAACTACACATTCTGTATAGATAGATAGCTAGATAGAATTAAATATCACATTCTGTATAGATATAATTAAATATCACCAGCTACCTAACTTCATTTTAGCTAGCTATCTTGATGTATTTATCACTGTAAAAAACAAACTCCACATGCATTTATTTGTAGGTAGCTAGCTAACAGCCATGGAGGAGGGTGAAAGGATAGCAACCCCAACTGTCAGTGAGAGAGGAGGCTATTCTGGATAGGGCAGGTACTTTTGTGTAGTTCCTGTCCCTAGAAGTGAGGACGGAGATAATAGTAACATAATATTCAGTGTGGTGTAATTTGACTATAATGAAGTCTGTTTCTTGTGAGGTTTTCTGTCCTCAGATAAAGAGCTCTATGAAAGCCAGTCTACATATGAAGAGGTCCCAATGAAGAGCAGTGGTTCTCAGTCCTGGGGACTCAGAGGGGCACATTGTTGTTTTTGCCTTCACACTGCACAGCTGATTCAAATGATTCAAACTCATCATCAAGCTTCAAGTGGTATTTATGTATTCATTTGTGATGCCATCCTTGATATGATCCTGTTATTGTCACATGCTACACATGTACATATGTGTGCCCATGCATCTATCAAAAAAAGTCTAATAATTACATTGTCTTCCATATTCCTACAGATACCTTGTAACTGGAGATTCCTTCAAAATGATTGCCTACAGTTAACGTGTAGGGCACTGCAAGGTTGGGTGACCAAGGACCAGGAGGGGATCTGCAGCTCGCCGCCGTGTGCCAGAGGAGGAGTCTGCTGCTCTGCAGGATGTTTCAAGGATGGGGTCCAACAACGCAGCAAGAGAGGCAATCCGTGTGCAGGAGATCTTCACCTCCTACTTCTTCAAAGAGGGTGCTGTTCCCTGGCAACACCATAGACGTCACTATGCACAACCAAAGGCTCTTTTAAGAGCCATTCACATTGCAATAAGAGTATTCTTCCATTTACTGAGCTATGTCAACTGCAGTTATTCAATTCACAGTTTCTCTCCCTTTGATTTCTACTTCTCAGGTGAGGGTGCTGTTTAGATAAGGGTGTGATGTCTGTGCAAAAACAAAACAGACTATTTTAAATCACCCATATTGAAAAAATGTAGAACAATTGGACACCCTTATAACCCACACCTACACACTAATGTATCAATCTGATTGATGGATTGTGTTGTGCAGTAAGCAGGTTCAGGTGTATAACTGTGTTCTCCTTCCACCTTCAAAGAATAGGCAAGAGGGCCAACCATGGAGAATAGTAAGACACTTCATTATTTCTATAACTACGCTATATTGTTTGTCCTTGTGGGTCCGTTCATGTTTTTCAGCATAAAGTACTCTGCAGCCACTTAGTGTGGTGTGGACACCAGGTGAGGCCACACACAGATTCCTGTGAACACTGTCGCTTTAACTACCTTATTTTCTCAATAACAGTCTCTCTCCTTCACTTCATCCCTCTCTCCTCTTCTCCCTAAATCCTCTAGGTTATATCAGCTGTGTCGGTGAACCCCTCCTGCATCTGAACTGGCTACATAGAGGGCACAGCATGATCAGAGGTGAGAGGTCACTTGGTCAGGTCAACAGGAAGTATTATTAAAGAGATGCTTTACATTGAAATACAGATAGAGATGCAGTAGTCCCAGAGTTAATGATCCCAGGTCAGTTTATATTATACAGGAAGTATTATTAAAGAGATGCTTTACATTGAAATACAGACAGAGATGCAGTAGTCCCAGAGTTAATGATCCCAGGTCAGTTTATATTATACAGGAAGTATTATTAAAGAGATGCTTTACATTGAAATACAGATAGAGATGCAGTAGTCCCAGAGTTAATGATCCCAGGTCAGTTTATATTATACAGGAAGTATTATTAAAGAGATGCTTTACATTGAAATACAGACAGAGATGCAGTAGTCCCAGAGTTAATGATCCCAGGTCAGTTTATATTATACAGGAAGTATTATTAAAGAGATGCTTTACATTGAAATACAGATAGAGATGCAGTAGTCCCAGAGTTAATGATCCCAGGTCAGTTTATATTATACAGGAAGTATTATTAAAGAGATGCTTTACATTGAAATACAGACAGAGATGCAGTAGTCCCAGAGTTAATGATCCCAGGTCAGTTTATATTATACAGGAAGTATTAGTAAAGAGATGCTTTACATTGAAATACAGATAGAAATGCAATAGTCCCAGAGTTAATGATCCAAGGTCAGTTTTTTATTTCACCTCCTGATTGATGACTAACAATGTTAGAATAAAAAATATAAACACAAGGTTTAAACATGCTCTCTCTCTCATCTGCAGGTATGTTTTGATGTGAGAGGATGCCAACCCCCAGTCCCATCATCACCACCTCACCTGCTTTTAAGAACCTTTGGGCCGACTAGAGACACTATTATGTAATTGTGATGAACTGAGAGAATATTTATGTAGCACTGTGATTCATTAATCATGTGCTGCCTTCCCTGCTCCTATGTGCTTACCTCTTTCCCTTTCTGTCTTTTACACCTCTCTCACCACCTCCTCTTTCTTCCTCTGTTTTTATAATGCACAACAGATGTGAATTGAAGTACAGATTAAACTTGTATTTATAACACTTGGATAATGAGCTTTTCAATAAAGCGTTTCACATTCTCTACTGGTTGAAATGAAGTGTAATGTGATGAAATACTCCACCTATCCTGTGTTTATCAGATCAATGCAGATGAAGGAGATTAGATGTTGAGATGAACCAGTGTTAGAGTATTTACATGATGCATAGGAAGTGTAGTGTTCTGTTTTTTAACATGATATTTCTGTATATATGAATTAACTAGTTAAATCATGTTTCTTGTCTATTAGTTACAATGTGTAACCATTGATGTCCCAGGACCAAGATTGGTAAACACTGTTGAAGTGTATAATTGTAATACATGCATGCAGACACAGCGTCATTCAAAGACTGGAATTTGATACTCCTGGTATTGGATATGACTGAAAAATAATCTCAAAGACATTCATACCTAAACTGCACCTTTATTTGCCAAGGTAGAGTACATGATCAGTGAATATGTTAAATGTACAGGCTACAATGTGGGGATCTCATGCATGGTAATAACTACATGTATATACGACTTGCATCCTTGGCACAACATGATATTATATTCTACTCAATCCATAGGCTTCATTAATGTCATTCAGGCTGTTTTGAAGTTGATACAACTGGCTATGATAGCTGAGGTTCATAGGTTTTGAACTAATATGTATACCAAACGTTTGGGTCCATACACAGATCGGCTAGATAGCTAGCTACACATCCATAGGCATACAGGTATTTTAATCATCCACTGCACAATAAGCAAGAACATAGCTAGCTACGTTATTTCATCTATCTGCATGGCAAATATCAGCAAGGCAAGCTAACACAATTGTACATTAAATTTTCAGTAAATTCTTCAGCTGGCTAGATTCTATACATTCACTGTTTCACAAAACAACAGCCTGGTTTGCTGGTTGTTTCAGGAGTCCCTAAAACAACCAGAATGACAATTACATACTCATGTCACAACACCCATAATGCTAGTCAGCTAGCTGGCTAATGTTAGCTAGTCAGCTAGTTGGTTAATGTTAGCTAGTCAGCTAGCTGGTTATTGTTAGCTAGTCAGCTAGCTGGTTAATGTTAGCTAGTCAGCTAGCTGGCTAATGTTAGCTAGTCAGCTAGCTGGCTAATGTTAGCTAGTCAGCTAGCTGGTTAATGTTAGCTAGTCAGCTAGCTGGTTAATGTTAGCTAGTCAGCTAGCTGTTTAATGTTAGCTAGTCCGTTAGCTGTTTAATGTTAGCTAGTCCGTTAGCTGGCTAATGTTAGCTATTCAGCTAGCTGGCTAAATCGCGATTTTCGTAAATAAACTTTATGATAAAAAAAAGCATAATCGTTTGTCTCTACATTAACTAACATTTCTGTCAACTGTACATGTTTCTGCATGATTCGTTATGACGTTATAATCCCTTACATTTGCTTCCATCCTAGTATTTCTGTCCGCCATCTTTGATCCAGTTCAGTTCTGTGTAGGGGTACCCCTCTCTCCTAGTGTTTCTGTCCGCCATCTTTGATCCAGTTCAGTTCTGTGTAGGGTTACGCCTCTCTCCTAGTATTTCTGTCCTCCATCTTTGATCCAGTTCAGTTCTGTGTAGGGGTATCCCTCTCTCCTAGTATTTCTGTCCGCCATCTTTGATCCAGTTCAGTTCTGTGTAGGGGTACGCCTCTCTCCTAGTATTTCTGTCCGCCATCTTAGATCCAGTTCAGTTCTGTGTAGGGGTACCCCTCTCTCCTAGTATTGCTGAAGAAAGTAATGAATATTTTATGACCAGCGATGTCCCTTATTCCTACCCTTTAACTTTTTGTCTGACAAAATATACATTTTACTCAACTGCGTTACCCACTCCAGTCAGCAGATGGCGGTCTGGGAATTTAACGCGATGCTGTTGGTGTGACGTATAATGTAGTGGACGGAACTCTTCTTTCAACAGCAGCAACAGTTAGTCGGACACCACGGTAGCTTGCTAGACAAAATAGCCGAACAATAAAGCTCTTTAGACGCTTTAGTGTATATTAACCACTGTGTTTTAAAACCACTTCTGTCGTCTAGTTAGTTATCAGATTTAATTTCATATTTACGGTGTTTTTGTTATTGATCAGCTAGCGGGCTGGTTAATTTAGCATTAGCCTAGCTAGCTAACATCTCCGACCATGCGGTCACTGAGCTACTCTCCTGCTAATGAAGAGAATGTCACAGTAAAACAAGAAGTAGAGGGTGAGGCCGTTACTGTGAAAGAAGAAAAATACGCGTTCAGAGTGAAAGAGGAGGAGGATGTTACAGTAAAAGAAGAGGAGGATGCAGTTTATGAAGAGGAAGAGGAAGAGGGGGAGATGACTGTTACATCGATAGAGGAGGAAACTGGACATCTGGGCCCGGTTTCCCAAACGCATCTTAAGGCGTCCAATGGTTCTAACGGTGAACTTAGCCATAAGATGGTTTTGAGAAACCGTTCCCTGATTAACACTAGTAAGTACTGTCTTAAATACAGAGGCACAAACTCTGCAGTTGTTGAACTGATGTGTGGTGTTAAAGCGGAAATCTGCAATAGCTACATCTATATTTGGACTTTTAAATTATTTATTTATAGCCATTGATTCTTGAAGAATATAACACATGCCTCATGAGCTTAGTTCAACTGTTGTACCCCATCAGATCCCCAAATAAGCTTGGTTCTAAACATTAGAGTAAAGAAATGTAAATCAACACTGTATACCCTCAACATGGTTAAAACTATAATGTTGATATCATGGATGGTCAGTCCTTGCATCCATAGGTCTGTCTATGAATTTGAAAGTAGTTACATTTCTCCAACCCCATAATCATCTTATTACCAAAACAGTGGTGGAATTACAGCTTTGTTATTGTTTGAACTGCAGATTGATGGGTTGTGTGGGTTTTTTAAACGGCAACAAAATGGCTGCCCAGAGGCTTGGTTTGGTAAACAGCTGAGGAATGGGGGAAGAAGTGTAACCACTCTCAAATTCATAGAGAAAGCTATTGTAGAAACCGTAACCCAACACCTAGCAACCTCTTCAAGAAGTTTAGACATCTTGGCGTAACAGTTATAAGGTGTTGGCATGACAGTCGCTGGACCCAGGTTTGAGTTCAGCTCAGGGCCTCCCCCTGAATTCACTACACTATGAATACAAAGACTGGCCATCCATGATGTCATAATGATAGTTTAACCAGGTTTCTAGGCTATATAGTATATTCTAGAATTCATCCATGATGTCATAATGATAGTTTAACCAGGTTTCTAGGATATATAGTATATTCTAGAATTCATCCATGATGTCATAATGATAGTTTAACCAGGTTTCTAGGCTATATAGTATATTCTAGAATTCATCCATGATGTCATAATGATAGTTTAACCAGGTTTCTAGGCTATATAGTATATTCTAGTTTTCATCCAGGATGTCATAATGATAGTTTAACCAGGTTTCTAGGATATATAGTATATTCTAGAATTCATCCATGATGTCATAATGATAGTTTAACCAGGTTTCTAGGATATATAGTATATTCTATAACTGCCAGTGTAGATTTCCTGTGGAGGCAAATTATTAGAGCTGTTGATAAGTCATTGTATAAAATTCAGCCAATTTTTTTTCA